>NW_028114141.1:0-88142 GCF_964289735.1 Phaethon aethereus | reverse complement strand
AAAGAGCAGAGCCCCAGTCCTCCTGTTTATCTGCAATGACTGCCAGGGCAAGTGAGGACCAGCAAGACAATTCCTGCCTAGCACCTTCCTTGGAGGAGAGAGAGTGCAACGTTTCATTTTAGCATTTTGGGCCTCACGAGCGAGACAATCTGTTTTGGCTGTTTGCAAGGCTAGGAAAGAGCAGAGCCCCAGTCTTGGTGTTTATCTGCAATGACTGCCAGGGCAAGTGAGGACCAGCAAGACAATTCCTGCCTAGCACCTTCCTTGGAGGAGAGAGAGTACAACGTTTCATTTTAGCATTTTGGCGCACACAAGGGAGAAAAACTGCTCTGGCTGTTTGCAAGGCTAGGAAAGAGCAGAGCCCCAGTCCTCCTGTTTATCTGCAATGACTGCCAGGGCAAGTGAGGACCAGCAAGACAATTCCTGCCTAGCACCTTCCTTGGAGGAGAGAGAGTGCAACGTTTCATTTTAGCATTTTGGCGCTCACGAGCGAGACAAACTGCTCTGGCTGTTTGCAAGGCTAGGAAAGAGCAGAGCCCGAGTCTTGCTGTTTATCTGCAATGACTGCCAGGGCAAGTGAGGACCAGCAAGTCAATTCCTGCCTAGCACCTTCCTTGGAGGAGAGAGAGTGCAACGTTTCATTTTAGCATTTTGGCGCACACAAGGGAGAAAAACTGCTTTGGCTGTTTGCAAGGCTAGGAAAGAGCAGAGCCCCAGTCTTGCTGTTTATCTGCAATGACTGCCAGGGCAAGTGAGGACCAGCAAGACAATTCCTGCCTAGCACCTTCCTTGGAGGAGAGAGAGTGCAACGTTTCATTTTAGCATTTTGGCGCACACAAGGGAGACAAACTGCTTTGGCTGTTTGCAAGGCTAGGAAAGAGCAGAGCCCCAGTCTTGCTGCTTATCTGCAATGACTGCCAGGGCAAGTGAGGACCAGCAAGACAATTCCTGCCTAGCACCTTCCTTGGAGGAGAGAGAGTGCAACGTTTCATTTTAGCATTTTGGAGTGCGAGAGATAGAAAAAGCAGAGAGCCTGTTTGCAAGGCTAGGAAAGAGCAGAGCCCGAGTCTTACTGTTTATCTGCAATGACTGCCAGGGCAAGTGAGGACCAGCAAGACAATTCCTGCCTAGCACCTTCCTTGGAGGAGAGAGAGTGCAACGTTTCAGTTTAGCATTTTGGCGCACACAAGGGAGACAAACTGCTTTGGCTGTTTGCAAGGCTAGGAAAGAGCAGAGCCCCAGTCTTGCTGTTTATCTGCAATGACTGCCAGGGCAAGTGAGGACCAGCAAGACAATTCCTGCCTAGCACCTTCCTTGGAGGAGAGAGAGTTCAACGTTTCATTTTAGCATTTTGGGCCTCACGAGCGAGACAAAGTGCTTTGGCTGTTTGCAAGGCTAGGAAAGAACAGAGCCCAAGTCTTGCTGTTTATCTGCAATGACTGCCAGGGCAAGTGAGGACCAGCAAGACAATTCCTGCCTAGCACCTTCCTTGGAGGAGAGAGAGTGCAACGTTTCATTTTAGCATTTTGGCGCTCACGAGGGAGACAAACTGCTTTGGCTGTTTGCAAGGCTAGGAAAGAGCAGAGTTCAGTCTTACTGTTTATCTGCAATGACTGCCAGGGCAAGTGAGGACGAGCAAGACAATTCCTGCCTAGCACCTTCCTTGGAGGAGAGAGAGTGCAACGTTCCATTTTAGCATTTTGGCGCTCACGAGCGAGACAAACTGCTTTGGCTGTTTGCAAGGCTAGGAAAGAGCAGAGCCCAAGTCTTGCTGTTTATCTGCAATGACTGCCAGGGCAAGTGAGGACCAGCAAGACAATTCCTGCCTAGCACCTTCCTTGGAGGAGAGAGAGTGCAACGTTTCATTTTAGCATTTTGGCGCTTACGAGCGAGACAAACTTCTTTGGCTGTTTGCAAGGCTAGGAAAGAGCAGAGCCCCAGTCTTGCTGTTTATCTGCAATGACTGCCAGGGCAAGTGAGGACCAGCAACACAATTCCTGTTTAGCAGCTTCCTGGGAGGAGAGAGAGTGCAACGTTTCATTTTAGCATTTTGGCGCTCACGAGCGAGACAAACTGCTTTGGCTGTTTGCAAGGCTAGGAAAGAGCAGAGCCCGAGTCTTGCTGTTTATCTGCAATGACTGCCAGGGCAAGTGAGGACCAGCAAGACAATTCCTGCTTAGCACCTTCCTTGGAGGAGAGAGAGTGCAACGTTTCATTTTGGCATTTTGGCGCTGACGAGGGAGACAAACTGCTTTGGCTGTTTGCAAGGCTAGGAAAGAGCAGAGCCCCAGTGTTGCTGTTTATCTGCAATGACTGCCAGGGCAAGTGAGGACGAGCAAGACAATTCCTGCCTAGCACCTTCCTTGGAGGAGAGAGAGTGCAACGTTTCATTTTAGCATTTTGGCGCTCACAAGCGAGACAAACTGCTTTGGCTGTTTGCAAGGCTAGGAAAGAGCAGAGCCCGAGTCTTGCTGTTTATCTGCAATGACTGCCAGGGCAAGTGAGGACCAGCAAGACAATTCCTGCCTAGCACCTTCCTTGGAGGAGAGAGAGTGCAACGTTTCATTTTAGCATTTTGGCGCTCACGAGGGAGACAAAATGCTTTGGCTCTTTGCAAGGTTAGGAAAGAGCAGAGCCCCAGTCTTGCTGTTTATCTGCAATGACTGCCAGGGCAAGTGAGGACCAGCAAGACAATTCCTGCCTAGCACCTTCCTTGGAGGAGAGAGAGTGCAACGTTTCATTTTGCTTTTTGGAGTGCGAGAGTGAGAAAAAGCACAGTGCCTGTTTGCAAGGCTAGAAAAGATCAGAGCCCGAGTCTTGCTGTTCATCTTCAATGACTGCCAGGGCAAGTGAGGACCAGCAAGACAATTCCTGCCTAGCACCTTCCTTGGAGGAGAGAGAGTGCAACGTTTCATTTTAGCATTTTGGCGCTCACGAGGGAGACAAACTGCTTTGGCTGTTTGCAACGCTAGGAAAGAGCAGAGCCCCAGTCTTGCTGTTTATCTGCAATGACTGCCAGGGCAAGTGAGGACCAGCAAGACAATTCCTGCCTAGCACCTTCCTTGGAGGAGAGAGAGTTCAACGTTTCATTTTAGCATTTTGGGCCTCACGAGCGAGACAAAGTGCTTTGGCTGTTTGCAAGGCTAGGAAAGAACAGAGCCCCAGTCTTGCTGTTTATCTGCAATGACTGCCAGGGCAAGTGAGGACCAGCAAGACAATTCCTGCCTAGCACCTTCCTTGGAGGAGAGAGAGGGCAACGTTTCATTTTAGCATTTTGGCGCTCACGAGAGAGACAAACTGCTTTGGCTGTTTGCAAGGCTAGGAAAGAGCAGAGCCCAAGTCTTGCTGTTTATCTGCAATGACTGCCAGGGCAAGTGAGGACCAGCAAGACAATTCCTGCCTAGCACCTTCCTTGGAGGAGAGAGAGTGCAACGTTTCATTTTAGCATTTTGGCGCTTACGAGCGAGACAAACTTCTTTGGCTGTTTGCAAGGCTAGGAAAGAGCAGAGCCCCAGTCTTGCTGTTTATCTGCAATGACTGCCAGGGCAAGTGAGGACCAGCAACACAATTCCTGTTTAGCAGCTTCCTGGGAGGAGAGAGAGTGCAACGTTTCATTTTAGCATTTTGGCGCTCACGAGGGAGACAAACTGCTTTGGCTGTTTGCAACGCTAGGAAAGAGCAGAGCCCCAGTCTTGCTGTTTATCTGCAATGACTGCCAGGGCAAGTGAGGACCAGCAAGACAATTCCTGCCTAGCACCTTCCTTGGAGGAGAGAGAGTTCAACGTTTCATTTTAGCATTTTGGGCCTCACGAGCGAGACAAAGTGCTTTGGCTGTTTGCAAGGCTAGGAAAGAACAGAGCCCAAGTCTTGCTGTTTATCTGCAATGACTGCCAGGGCAAGTGAGGACCAGCAAGACAATTCCTGCCTAGCACCTTCCTTGGAGGAGAGAGAGTGCAACGTTTCATTTTAGCATTTTGGCGCTCACGAGGGAGACAAACTGCTTTGGCTGTTTGCAAGGCTAGGAAAGAGCAGAGTTCAGTCTTACTGTTTATCTGCAATGACTGCCAGGGCAAGTGAGGACGAGCAAGACAATTCCTGCCTAGCACCTTCCTTGGAGGAGAGAGAGTGCAACGTTCCATTTTAGCATTTTGGCGCTCACGAGCGAGACAAACTGCTTTGGCTGTTTGCAAGGCTAGGAAAGAGCAGAGCCCGAGTCTTGCTGTTTATCTGCAATGACTGCCAGGGCAAGTGAGGACCAGCAAGACAATTCCTGCTTAGCACCTTCCTTGGAGGAGAGAGAGTGCAACGTTTCATTTTGGCATTTTGGCGCTGACGAGGGAGACAAACTGCTTTGGCTGTTTGCAAGGCTAGGAAAGAGCAGAGCCCCAGTCTTGCTGTTTATCTGCAATGACTGCCAGGGCAAGTGAGGACGAGCAAGACAATTCCTGCCTAGCACCTTCCTTGGAGGAGAGAGAGTGCAACGTTTCATTTTAGCATTTTGGCGCTCACAAGCGAGACAAACTGCTTTGGCTGTTTGCAAGGCTAGGAAAGAGCAGAGCCCGAGTCTTGCTGTTTATCTGCAATGACTGCCAGGGCAAGTGAGGACCAGCAAGACAATTCCTGCCTAGCACCTTCCTTGGAGGAGAGAGAGTGCAACGTTTCATTTTAGCATTTTGGCGCTCACGAGGGAGACAAAATGCTTTGGCTGTTTGCAAGGCTAGGAAAGAGCAGACCCGAGTCTTGCTCTTTATCTGCAATGACTGCTAGGGCAAGTGTGGACCAGCAAGACTATTCCTGCTTAGCACCTTCCTTGGAGAAGAGAGAGTGCAACGTTTCATTTTAGCATTTTGGCGCTCACGAGGGAGAAAAAATGCTTTGGCTCTTTGCAAGGTTAGGAAAGAGCAGAGCCCCAGTCCTCCTGTTTATCTGCAATGACTGCCAGGGCAAGTGAGGACCAGCAAGACAATTCCTGCCTAGCACCTTCCTTGGAGGAGAGAGAGTGCAACGTTTCATTTTAGCATTTTGGGCCTCACGAGCGAGACAATCTGTTTTGGCTGTTTGCAAGGCTAGGAAAGAGCAGAGCCCCAGTCTTGGTGTTTATCTGCAATGACTGCCAGGGCAAGTGAGGACCAGCAAGACAATTCCTGCCTAGCACCTTCCTTGGAGGAGAGAGAGTACAACGTTTCATTTTAGCATTTTGACGCACACAAGGGAGAAAAACTGCTCTGGCTGTTTGCAAGGCTAGGAAAGAGCAGAGCCCCAGTCCTCCTGTTTATCTGCAATGACTGCCAGGGCAAGTGAGGACCAGCAAGACAATTCCTGCCTAGCACCTTCCTTGGAGGAGAGAGAGTGCAACGTTTCATTTTAGCATTTTGGCGCTCACGAGGGAGACAAACTGCTTTGGCTGTTTGCAACGCTAGGAAAGAGCAGAGCCCCAGTCTTGCTGTTTATCTGCAATGACTGCCAGGGCAAGTGAGGACCAGCAAGACAATTCCTGCCTAGCACCTTCCTTGGAGGAGAGAGAGTTCAACGTTTCATTTTAGCATTTTGGGCCTCACGAGCGAGACAAAGTGCTTTGGCTGTTTGCAAGGCTAGGAAAGAACAGAGCCCCAGTCTTGCTGTTTATCTGCAATGACTGCCAGGGCAAGTGAGGACCAGCAAGACAATTCCTGCCTAGCACCTTCCTTGGAGGAGAGAGAGGGCAACGTTTCATTTTAGCATTTTGGCGCTCACGAGAGAGACAAACTGCTTTGGCTGTTTGCAAGGCTAGGAAAGAGCAGAGCCCAAGTCTTGCTGTTTATCTGCAATGACTGCCAGGGCAAGTGAGGACCAGCAAGACAATTCCTGCCTAGCACCTTCCTTGGAGGAGAGAGAGTGCAACGTTTCATTTTAGCATTTTGGCGCTTACGAGCGAGACAAACTTCTTTGGCTGTTTGCAAGGCTAGGAAAGAGCAGAGCCCCAGTCTTGCTGTTTATCTGCAATGACTGCCAGGGCAAGTGAGGACCAGCAACACAATTCCTGTTTAGCAGCTTCCTGGGAGGAGAGAGAGTGCAACGTTTCATTTTAGCATTTTGGCGCTCACGAGGGAGACAAACTGCTTTGGCTGTTTGCAACGCTAGGAAAGAGCAGAGCCCCAGTCTTGCTGTTTATCTGCAATGACTGCCAGGGCAAGTGAGGACCAGCAAGACAATTCCTGCCTAGCACCTTCCTTGGAGGAGAGAGAGTTCAACGTTTCATTTTAGCATTTTGGGCCTCACGAGCGAGACAAAGTGCTTTGGCTGTTTGCAAGGCTAGGAAAGAACAGAGCCCAAGTCTTGCTGTTTATCTGCAATGACTGCCAGGGCAAGTGAGGACCAGCAAGACAATTCCTGCCTAGCACCTTCCTTGGAGGAGAGAGAGTGCAACGTTTCATTTTAGCATTTTGGCGCTCACGAGGGAGACAAACTGCTTTGGCTGTTTGCAAGGCTAGGAAAGAGCAGAGTTCAGTCTTACTGTTTATCTGCAATGACTGCCAGGGCAAGTGAGGACGAGCAAGACAATTCCTGCCTAGCACCTTCCTTGGAGGAGAGAGAGTGCAACGTTCCATTTTAGCATTTTGGCGCTCACGAGCGAGACAAACTGCTTTGGCTGTTTGCAAGGCTAGGAAAGAGCAGAGCCCGAGTCTTGCTGTTTATCTGCAATGACTGCCAGGGCAAGTGAGGACGAGCAAGACAATTCCTGCCTAGCACCTTCCTTGGAGGAGAGAGAGTGCAACGTTTCATTTTAGCATTTTGGCGCTCACAAGCGAGACAAACTGCTTTGGCTGTTTGCAAGGCTAGGAAAGAGCAGAGCCCGAGTCTTGCTGTTTATCTGCAATGACTGCCAGGGCAAGTGAGGACCAGCAAGACAATTCCTGCCTAGCACCTTCCTTGGAGGAGAGAGAGTGCAACGTTTCATTTTAGCATTTTGGCGCTCACGAGGGAGACAAACTGCTTTGGCTGTTTGCAAGGCTAGGAAAGAGCAGACCCGAGTCTTGCTCTTTATCTGCAATGACTGCTAGGGCAAGTGTGGACCAGCAAGACTATTCCTGCTTAGCACCTTCCTTGGAGAAGAGAGAGTGCAACGTTTCATTTTAGCATTTTGGCGCTCACGAGGGAGAAAAAATGCTTTGGCTCTTTGCAAGGTTAGGAAAGAGCAGAGCCCCAGTCCTCCTGTTTATCTGCAATGACTGCCAGGGCAAGTGAGGACCAGCAAGACAATTCCTGCCTAGCACCTTCCTTGGAGGAGAGAGAGTGCAACGTTTCATTTTAGCATTTTGGGCCTCACGAGCGAGACAATCTGTTTTGGCTGTTTGCAAGGCTAGGAAAGAGCAGAGCCCCAGTCTTGGTGTTTATCTGCAATGACTGCCAGGGCAAGTGAGGACCAGCAAGACAATTCCTGCCTAGCACCTTCCTTGGAGGAGAGAGAGTACAACGTTTCATTTTAGCATTTTGGCGCACACAAGGGAGAAAAACTGCTCTGGCTGTTTGCAAGGCTAGGAAAGAGCAGAGCCCCAGTCCTCCTGTTTATCTGCAATGACTGCCAGGGCAAGTGAGGACCAGCAAGACAATTCCTGCCTAGCACCTTCCTTGGAGGAGAGAGAGTGCAACGTTTCATTTTAGCATTTTGGCGCTCACGAGCGAGACAAACTGCTCTGGCTGTTTGCAAGGCTAGGAAAGAGCAGAGCCCGAGTCTTGCTGTTTATCTGCAATGACTGCCAGGGCAAGTGAGGACCAGCAAGTCAATTCCTGCCTAGCACCTTCCTTGGAGGACAGAGAGTGCAACGTTTCATTTTGGCATTTTGGCGCTGACGAGGGAGACAAACTGCTTTGGCTGTTTGCAAGGCTAGGAAAGAGCAGAGCCCCAGTCTTGCTGTTTATCTGCAATGACTGCCAGGGCAAGTGAGGACGAGCAAGACAATTCCTGCCTAGCACCTTCCTTGGAGGAGAGAGAGTGCAACGTTTCATTTTAGCATTTTGGCGCTCACGAGCGAGACAAACTGCTTTGGCTGTTTGCAAGGCTAGGAAAGAGCAGAGCCCGAGTCTTGCTGTTTATCTGCAATGACTGCCAGGGCAAGTGAGGACCAGCAAGACAATTCCTGCCTAGCACCTTCCTTGGAGGAGAGAGAGTGCAACGTTTCATTTTAGCATTTTGGCGCTCACGAGGGAGACAAAATGCTTTGGCTGTTTGCAAGGCTAGGAAAGAGCAGACCCGAGTCTTGCTCTTTATCTGCAATGACTGCTAGGGCAAGTGTGGACCAGCAAGACTATTCCTGCTTAGCACCTTCCTTGGAGAAGAGAGAGTGCAACGTTTCATTTTAGCATTTTGGCGCTCACGAGGGAGAAAAAATGCTTTGGCTCTTTGCAAGGTTAGGAAAGAGCAGAGCCCCAGTCCTCCTGTTTATCTGCAATGACTGCCAGGGCAAGTGAGGACCAGCAAGACAATTCCTGCCTAGCACCTTCCTTGGAGGAGAGAGAGTGCAACGTTTCATTTTAGCATTTTGGGCCTCACGAGCGAGACAATCTGTTTTGGCTGTTTGCAAGGCTAGGAAAGAGCAGAGCCCCAGTCTTGGTGTTTATCTGCAATGACTGCCAGGGCAAGTGAGGACCAGCAAGACAATTCCTGCCTAGCACCTTCCTTGGAGGAGAGAGAGTACAACGTTTCATTTTAGCATTTTGACGCACACAAGGGAGACAAACTGCTTTGGCTGTTTGCAAGGCTAGGAAAGAGCAGAGTTCAGTCTTACTGTTTATCTGCAATGACTGCCAGGGCAAGTGAGGACGAGCAAGACAATTCCTGCCTAGCACCTTCCTTGGAGGAGAGAGAGTGCAACGTTCCATTTTAGCATTTTGGCGCTCACGAGCGAGACAAACTGCTTTGGCTGTTTGCAAGGCTAGGAAAGAGCAGAGCCCGAGTCTTGCTGTTTATCTGCAATGACTGCCAGGGCAAGTGAGGACGAGCAAGACAATTCCTGCCTAGCACCTTCCTTGGAGGAGAGAGAGTGCAACGTTTCATTTTAGCATTTTGGCGCTCACAAGCGAGACAAACTGCTTTGGCTGTTTGCAAGGCTAGGAAAGAGCAGAGCCCGAGTCTTGCTGTTTATCTGCAATGACTGCCAGGGCAAGTGAGGACCAGCAAGACAATTCCTGCCTAGCACCTTCCTTGGAGGAGAGAGAGTGCAACGTTTCATTTTAGCATTTTGGCGCTCACGAGGGAGACAAACTGCTTTGGCTGTTTGCAAGGCTAGGAAAGAGCAGACCCGAGTCTTGCTCTTTATCTGCAATGACTGCTAGGGCAAGTGTGGACCAGCAAGACTATTCCTGCTTAGCACCTTCCTTGGAGAAGAGAGAGTGCAACGTTTCATTTTAGCATTTTGGCGCTCACGAGGGAGAAAAAATGCTTTGGCTCTTTGCAAGGTTAGGAAAGAGCAGAGCCCCAGTCCTCCTGTTTATCTGCAATGACTGCCAGGGCAAGTGAGGACCAGCAAGACAATTCCTGCCTAGCACCTTCCTTGGAGGAGAGAGAGTGCAACGTTTCATTTTAGCATTTTGGGCCTCACGAGCGAGACAATCTATTTTGGCTGTTTGCAAGGCTAGGAAAGAGCAGAGCCCCAGTCTTGGTGTTTATCTGCAATGACTGCCAGGGCAAGTGAGGACCAGCAAGACAATTCCTGCCTAGCACCTTCCTTGGAGGAGAGAGAGTACAACGTTTCATTTTAGCATTTTGGCGCACACAAGGGAGAAAAACTGCTCTGGCTGTTTGCAAGGCTAGGAAAGAGCAGAGCCCCAGTCCTCCTGTTTATCTGCAATGACTGCCAGGGCAAGTGAGGACCAGCAAGACAATTCCTGCCTAGCACCTTCCTTGGAGGAGAGAGAGTGCAACGTTTCATTTTAGCATTTTGGCGCTCACGAGCGAGACAAACTGCTCTGGCTGTTTGCAAGGCTAGGAAAGAGCAGAGCCCGAGTCTTGCTGTTTATCTGCAATGACTGCCAGGGCAAGTGAGGACCAGCAAGTCAATTCCTGCCTAGCACCTTCCTTGGAGGACAGAGAGTGCAACGTTTCATTTTGGCATTTTGGCGCTGACGAGGGAGACAAACTGCTTTGGCTGTTTGCAAGGCTAGGAAAGAGCAGAGCCCCAGTCTTGCTGTTTATCTGCAATGACTGCCAGGGCAAGTGAGGACGAGCAAGACAATTCCTGCCTAGCACCTTCCTTGGAGGAGAGAGAGTGCAACGTTTCATTTTAGCATTTTGGCGCTCACAAGCGAGACAAACTGCTTTGGCTGTTTGCAAGGCTAGGAAAGAGCAGAGCCCGAGTCTTGCTGTTTATCTGCAATGACTGCCAGGGCAAGTGAGGACCAGCAAGACAATTCCTGCCTAGCACCTTCCTTGGAGGAGAGAGAGTGCAACGTTTCATTTTAGCATTTTGGCGCTCACGAGGGAGACAAAATGCTTTGGCTGTTTGCAAGGCTAGGAAAGAGCAGACCCGAGTCTTGCTCTTTATCTGCAATGACTGCTAGGGCAAGTGTGGACCAGCAAGACTATTCCTGCTTAGCACCTTCCTTGGAGAAGAGAGAGTGCAACGTTTCATTTTAGCATTTTGGCGCTCACGAGGGAGAAAAAATGCTTTGGCTCTTTGCAAGGTTAGGAAAGAGCAGAGCCCCAGTCCTCCTGTTTATCTGCAATGACTGCCAGGGCAAGTGAGGACCAGCAAGACAATTCCTGCCTAGCACCTTCCTTGGAGGAGAGAGAGTGCAACGTTTCATTTTAGCATTTTGGGCCTCACGAGCGAGACAATCTGTTTTGGCTGTTTGCAAGGCTAGGAAAGAGCAGAGCCCCAGTCTTGGTGTTTATCTGCAATGACTGCCAGGGCAAGTGAGGACCAGCAAGACAATTCCTGCCTAGCACCTTCCTTGGAGGAGAGAGAGTACAACGTTTCATTTTAGCATTTTGACGCACACAAGGGAGAAAAACTGCTCTGGCTGTTTGCAAGGCTAGGAAAGAGCAGAGCCCCAGTCCTCCTGTTTATCTGCAATGACTGCCAGGGCAAGTGAGGACCAGCAAGACAATTCCTGCCTAGCACCTTCCTTGGAGGAGAGAGAGTGCAACGTTTCATTTTAGCATTTTGGCGCTCACGAGGGAGACAAACTGCTTTGGCTGTTTGCAACGCTAGGAAAGAGCAGAGCCCCAGTCTTGCTGTTTATCTGCAATGACTGCCAGGGCAAGTGAGGACCAGCAAGACAATTCCTGCCTAGCACCTTCCTTGGAGGAGAGAGAGTTCAACGTTTCATTTTAGCATTTTGGGCCTCACGAGCGAGACAAAGTGCTTTGGCTGTTTGCAAGGCTAGGAAAGAACAGAGCCCCAGTCTTGCTGTTTATCTGCAATGACTGCCAGGGCAAGTGAGGACCAGCAAGACAATTCCTGCCTAGCACCTTCCTTGGAGGAGAGAGAGGGCAACGTTTCATTTTAGCATTTTGGCGCTCACGAGAGAGACAAACTGCTTTGGCTGTTTGCAAGGCTAGGAAAGAGCAGAGCCCAAGTCTTGCTGTTTATCTGCAATGACTGCCAGGGCAAGTGAGGACCAGCAAGACAATTCCTGTTTAGCAGCTTCCTGGGAGGAGAGAGAGTGCAACGTTTCATTTTAGCATTTTGGCGCTCACGAGGGAGACAAACTGCTTTGGCTGTTTGCAACGCTAGGAAAGAGCAGAGCCCAAGTCTTGCTGTTTATCTGCAATGACTGCCAGGGCAAGTGAGGACCAGCAAGACAATTCCTGCCTAGCACCTTCCTTGGAGGAGAGAGAGTTCAACGTTTCATTTTAGCATTTTGGGCCTCACGAGCGAGACAAAGTGCTTTGGCTGTTTGCAAGGCTAGGAAAGAACAGAGCCCAAGTCTTGCTGTTTATCTGCAATGACTGCCAGGGCAAGTGAGGACCAGCAAGACAATTCCTGCCTAGCACCTTCCTTGGAGGAGAGAGAGTGCAACGTTTCATTTTAGCATTTTGGCGCTCACGAGGGAGACAAACTGCTTTGGCTGTTTGCAAGGCTAGGAAAGAGCAGAGTTCAGTCTTACTGTTTATCTGCAATGACTGCCAGGGCAAGTGAGGACGAGCAAGACAATTCCTGCCTAGCACCTTCCTTGGAGGAGAGAGAGTGCAACGTTCCATTTTAGCATTTTGGCGCTCACGAGCGAGACAAACTGCTTTGGCTGTTTGCAAGGCTAGGAAAGAGCAGAGCCCGAGTCTTGCTGTTTATCTGCAATGACTGCCAGGGCAAGTGAGGACAAGCAAGACAATTCCTGCCTAGCACCTTCCTTGGAGGAGAGAGAGTGCAACGTTTCATTTTAGCATTTTGGCGCTCACAAGCGAGACAAACTGCTTTGGCTGTTTGCAAGGCTAGGAAAGAGCAGAGCCCGAGTCTTGCTGTTTATCTGCAATGACTGCCAGGGCAAGTGAGGACCAGCAAGACAATTCCTGCCTAGCACCTTCCTTGGAGGAGAGAGAGTGCAACGTTTCATTTTAGCATTTTGGCGCTCACGAGGGAGACAAACTGCTTTGGCTGTTTGCAAGGCTAGGAAAGAGCAGACCCGAGTCTTGCTCTTTATCTGCAATGACTGCTAGGGCAAGTGTGGACCAGCAAGACTATTCCTGCTTAGCACCTTCCTTGGAGAAGAGAGAGTGCAACGTTTCATTTTAGCATTTTGGCGCTCACGAGGGAGAAAAAATGCTTTGGCTCTTTGCAAGGTTAGGAAAGAGCAGAGCCCCAGTCCTCCTGTTTATCTGCAATGACTGCCAGGGCAAGTGAGGACCAGCAAGACAATTCCTGCCTAGCACCTTCCTTGGAGGAGAGAGAGTGCAACGTTTCATTTTAGCATTTTGGGCCTCACGAGCGAGACAATCTGTTTTGGCTGTTTGCAAGGCTAGGAAAGAGCAGAGCCCCAGTCTTGGTGTTTATCTGCAATGACTGCCAGGGCAAGTGAGGACCAGCAAGACAATTCCTGCCTAGCACCTTCCTTGGAGGAGAGAGAGTACAACGTTTCATTTTAGCATTTTGGCGCACACAAGGGAGAAAAACTGCTCTGGCTGTTTGCAAGGCTAGGAAAGAGCAGAGCCCCAGTCCTCCTGTTTATCTGCAATGACTGCCAGGGCAAGTGAGGACCAGCAAGACAATTCCTGCCTAGCACCTTCCTTGGAGGAGAGAGAGTGCAACGTTTCATTTTAGCATTTTGGCGCTCACGAGCGAGACAAACTGCTCTGGCTGTTTGCAAGGCTAGGAAAGAGCAGAGCCCGAGTCTTGCTGTTTATCTGCAATGACTGCCAGGGCAAGTGAGGACCAGCAAGTCAATTCCTGCCTAGCACCTTCCTTGGAGGAGAGAGAGTGCAACGTTTCATTTTAGCATTTTGGCGCACACAAGGGAGAAAAACTGCTTTGGCTGTTTGCAAGGCTAGGAAAGAGCAGAGCCCCAGTCTTGCTGTTTATCTGCAATGACTGCCAGGGCAAGTGAGGACCAGCAAGACAATTCCTGCCTAGCACCTTCCTTGGAGGAGAGAGAGTGCAACGTTTCATTTTAGCATTTTGGCGCACACAAGGGAGACAAACTGCTTTGGCTGTTTGCAAGGCTAGGAAAGAGCAGAGCCCCAGTCTTACTGCTTATCTGCAATGACTGCCAGGGCAAGTGAGGACCAGCAAGACAATTCCTGCCTAGCACCTTCCTTGGAGGAGAGAGAGTGCAACGTTTCATTTTAGCATTTTGGAGTGCGAGAGATAGAAAAAGCAGAGAGCCTGTTTGCAAGGCTAGGAAAGAGCAGAGCCCGAGTCTTACTGTTTATCTGCAATGACTGCCAGGGCAAGTGAGGACCAGCAAGACAATTCCTGCCTAGCACCTTCCTTGGAGGAGAGAGAGTGCAACGTTTCATTTTAGCATTTTGGCTCACACAAGGGAGACAAACTGCTTTGGCTGTTTGCAAGGCTAGGAAAGAGCAGAGCCCAAGTCTTGCTGTTTATCTGCAATGACTGCCAGGGCAAGTGAGGACCAGCAAGACAATTCCCGCCTAGCACCTTCCTTGGAGGACAGAGAGTGCAACGTTTCATTTTGCTTTTTAGAGTGCGAGAGAGAGAAAAAGCAGAGTGCCTGTTTGCAAGGCTAGGAAAGAGCAGAGCCCCAGTCTTGCTGTTTATCTGCAATGACTGCCAGGGCAAGTGAGGACCAGCAAGACAATTCCTGCCTAGCACCTTCCTTGGAGGAGAGAGAGTGCAACGTTTCATTTTAGCATTTTGGCGCTCACGAGGGAGACAAACTGCTTTGGCTGTTTGCAAGGCTAGGAAAGAGCAGACCCGAGTCTTGCTCTTTATCTGCAATGACTGCTAGGGCAAGTGTGGACCAGCAAGACTATTCCTGCCTAGCACCTTCCTTGGAGGAGAGAGAGTACAACGTTTCATTTTAGCATTTTGGCGCACACAAGGGAGAAAAACTGCTCTGGCTGTTTGCAAGGCTAGGAAAGAGCAGAGCCCCAGTCCTCCTGTTTATCTGCAATGACTGCCAGGGCAAGTGAGGACCAGCAAGACAATTCCTGCCTAGCACCTTCCTTGGAGGAGAGAGAGTGCAACGTTTCATTTTAGCATTTTGGCGCTCACGAGGGAGAAAAAATGCTTTGGCTCTTTGCAAGGTTAGGAAAGAGCAGAGCCCCAGTCCTCCTGTTTATCTGCAATGACTGCCAGGGCAAGTGAGGACCAGCAAGACAATTCCTGCCTAGCACCTTCCTTGGAGGAGAGAGAGTGCAACGTTTCATTTTAGCATTTTGGGCCTCACGAGCGAGACAATCTGTTTTGGCTGTTTGCAAGGCTAGGAAAGAGCAGAGCCCCAGTCTTGGTGTTTATCTGCAATGACTGCCAGGGCAAGTGAGGACCAGCAAGACAATTCCTGCCTAGCACCTTCCTTGGAGGAGAGAGAGTACAACGTTTCATTTTAGCATTTTGGCGCACACAAGGGAGAAAAACTGCTCTGGCTGTTTGCAAGGCTAGGAAAGAGCAGAGCCCCAGTCCTCCTGTTTATCTGCAATGACTGCCAGGGCAAGTGAGGACCAGCAAGACAATTCCTGCCTAGCACCTTCCTTGGAGGAGAGAGAGTGCAACGTTTCATTTTAGCATTTTGGCGCTCACGAGCGAGACAAACTGCTCTGGCTGTTTGCAAGGCTAGGAAAGAGCAGAGCCCGAGTCTTGCTGTTTATCTGCAATGACTGCCAGGGCAAGTGAGGACCAGCAAGTCAATTCCTGCCTAGCACCTTCCTTGGAGGAGAGAGAGTGCAACGTTTCATTTTAGCATTTTGGCGCACACAAGGGAGAAAAACTGCTTTGGCTGTTTGCAAGGCTAGGAAAGAGCAGAGCCCCAGTCTTGCTGTTTATCTGCAATGACTGCCAGGGCAAGTGAGGACCAGCAAGACAATTCCTGCCTAGCACCTTCCTTGGAGGAGAGAGAGTGCAACGTTTCATTTTAGCATTTTGGCGCACACAAGGGAGACAAACTGCTTTGGCTGTTTGCAAGGCTAGGAAAGAGCAGAGCCCCAGTCTTGCTGCTTATCTGCAATGACTGCCAGGGCAAGTGAGGACCAGCAAGACAATTCCTGCCTAGCACCTTCCTTGGAGGAGAGAGAGTGCAACGTTTCATTTTAGCATTTTGGAGTGCGAGAGATAGAAAAAGCAGAGAGCCTGTTTGCAAGGCTAGGAAAGAGCAGAGCCCGAGTCTTACTGTTTATCTGCAATGACTGCCAGGGCAAGTGAGGACCAGCAAGACAATTCCTGCCTAGCACCTTCCTTGGAGGAGAGAGAGTGCAACGTTTCAGTTTAGCATTTTGGCGCACACAAGGGAGACAAACTGCTTTGGCTGTTTGCAAGGCTAGGAAAGAGCAGAGCCCCAGTCTTGCTGTTTATCTGCAATGTCTGCCAGGGCAAGTGAGGACCAGCAAGACAATTCCTGCCTAGCACCTTCCTTGGAGGAGAGAGAGTGCAACGTTTCATTTTAGCATTTTGGCGCTGACGAGGGAGACAAACTGCTTTGGCTGTTTGCAAGGCTAGGAAAGAGCAGAGCCCCAGTCTTGCTGTTTATCTGCAATGACTGCCAGGGCAAGTGAGGACCAGCAAGACAATTCCTGCCTAGCACCTTCCTTGGAGGAGAGAGAGTGCAACGTTTCATTTTAGCATTTTGGCGCTCACGAGGGAGACAAACTGATCTGGCTGTTTGCAAGGCTAGGAAAGAGCAGAGCCCCAGTCTTGCTGTTTATCTGCAATGACTGCCAGGGCAAGTGAGGACCAGCAAGACAATTCCTGCCTAGCACCTTCCTTGGAGGAGAGAGAGTGCAACGTTTCATTTTAGCATTTTGGCGCACACAAGGGAGACAAACTGCTTTGGCTGTTTGCAAGGCTAGGAAAGAGCAGAGCCCGAGTCTTGCTGTTTACCTGCAATGACTGCCAGGGCAAGTGAGGACTGGCAAGACAATTCCTGCCTAGCACCTTCCTTGGAGGAGAGAGAGTGCAACGTTTCATTTTAGCATTTTGGCGCTCACGAGGGAGACAAAATGCTTTGGCTGTTTGCAAGGCTAGTAAAGAGCAGAGCCCGAGTCTTGCTGTTTATCTGCAATGACTGCCAGGGCAAGTGAGGACCAGCAAGACAATTCCTGCCTAGCACCTTCCTTGGAGGAGAGAGAGTGCAACGTTTCATTTTAGCATTTTGGCTCACACAAGGGAGACAAACTGCTTTGGCTGTTTGCAAGGCTAGGAAAGAGCAGAGCCCAAGTCTTGCTGTTTATCTGCAATGACTGCCAGGGCAAGTGAGGACCAGCAAGACAATTCCCGCCTAGCACCTTCCTTGGAGGACAGAGAGTGCAACGTTTCATTTTGCTTTTTAGAGTGCGAGAGAGAGAAAAAGCAGAGTGCCTGTTTGCAAGGCTAGGAAAGAGCAGAGCCCCAGTCTTGCTGTTTATCTGCAATGACTGCCAGGGCAAGTGAGGACCAGCAAGACAATTCCTGCCTAGCACCTTCCTTGGAGGAGAGAGAGTGCAACGTTTCATTTTAGCATTTTGGCGCACACAAGGGAGACAAACTGCTTTGGCTGTTTGCAAGGCTAGGAAAGAGCAGAGCCCGAGTCTTGCTGTTTATCTGCAATGACTGCCAGGGCAAGTGAGGACCAGCAAGACAATTCCTGCCTAGCACCTTCCTTGGAGGAGAGAGAGTGCAACGTTTCATTTTAGCATTTTGGCGCTCACGAGCGAGACAAACTGCTTTGGCTGTTTGCAAGGCTAGGAAAGAGCAGAGCCCGAGTCTTGCTGTTTATCTGCAATGACTGCCAGGGCAAGTGAGGACCAGCAAGACAATTCCTGCCTAGCACCTTCCTTGGAGGAGAGAGAGTGCAACGTTTCATTTTAGCATTTTGGCGCTCACGAGGGAGACAAACTGCTTTGGCTGTTTGCAAGGCTAGGAAAGAGCAGAGCCCCAGTCTTGCTGTTTATCTGCAATGACTGCCAGGGCAAGTGAGGACGAGCAAGACAATTCCTGCTTAGCACCTTCCTTGGAGGAGAGAGAGTGCAACGTTTCATTTCAGCATTTTGGCGCTCACGAGGGAGACAAAGTTCTTTGGCTGTTTGCAAGTCTAGGAAAGAGCAGAGCCCCAGTCTTGCTGTTTATCTGCAATGACTGCCAGGGCAAGTGAGGACCAGCAAGACAATTCCTGCCTAGCACCTTCCTTGGAGGAGAGAGAGTGCAACGTTTCATTTTAGCATTTTGGCGCTCACGAGCGAGACAAAATTCATGGCTGTTTGCAAGGCTAGGAAAGAGCAGAGCCCCAGTCTTGCTGTTTATCTGCAATGACTGCCAGGGCAAGTGAGGACCAGCAAGACAATTCCTGCCTAGCACCTTCCTTGGAGGAGAGAGAGTGCAACGTTTCATTTTAGCATTTTGGCGCTCACGAGGGAGACAAAACGCTTTGGCTGTTTGCAAGGCTAGGAAAGAGCAGAGCCCGAGTCTTGCTGTTTATCTGCAATGACTGCCAGGGCAAGTGAGGACCAGCAAGACAATTCCTGCCTAGCGCCTTCCTTGGAGGAGAGAGAGTGCAACGTTTCATTTTAGCATTTAGGCGCTCACGAGGGAGACAAACTGCTTTGGCTGTTTGCAAGGCTAGGAAAGAGCAGAGCCCCAGTCTTGCTGTTTATCTGCAATGACTGCCAGGGCAAGTGAGGACCAGCAAGACAATTCCTGCCTAGCACCTTCCTTGGAGGAGAGAGAGTGCAACGTTTCATTTCAGCATTTTGGCGCTCACGAGGGAGACAATGTTCTTTGGCTGTTTGCAAGTCTAGGAAAGAGCAGAGCCCCAGTCTTGCTGTTTATCTGCAATGACTGCCAGGGCAAGTGAGGACCAGCAAGACAATTCCTGCCTAGCACCTTCCTTGGAGGAGAGAGAGTGCAACGTTTCATTTTAGCATTTTGGCGCTCACGAGCGAGACAAAGTTCTTTGGCTGTTTGCAAGGCTAGGAAAGAGCAGAGCCCCAGTCTTGCTGTTTATCTGCAATGACTGCCAGGGCAAGTGAGGACCAGCAAGACAATTCCTGCCTAGCACCTTCCTTGGAGGAGAGAGAGTGCAACGTTTCATTTCAGCATTTTGGCGCTCACGAGGGAGACAAAATGCTTTGGCTGTTTGCAAGGCTAGGAAAGAGCAGAGCCCGAGTCTTGCTGTTTATCTGCAATGACTGCCAGGGCAAGTGAGGACCAGCAAGACAATTCCTGCCTAGCGCCTTCCTTGGAGGAGAGAGAGTGCAACGTTTCATTTTAGCATTTTGGCGCTCACGAGCGAGACAAACTGCTCTGGCTGTTTGCAAGGCTAGGAAAGAGCAGAGCCCGAGTCTTGCTGTTTATCTGCAATGACTGCCAGGGCAAGTGAGGACGAGCAAGACAATTCCTGCCTAGCACCTTCCTTGGAGGAGAGAGAGTGCAACGTTTCATTTTAGCATTTTGGCGCACACAAGGGAGAAAAACTGCTTTGGCTGTTTGCAAGGCTAGGAAAGAGCAGAGCCCCAGTCTTGCTGTTTATCTGCAATGACTGCCAGGGCAAGTGAGGACCAGCAAGACAATTCCTGCCTAGCACCTTCCTTGGAGGAGAGAGAGTGCAACGTTTCATTTTAGCATTTTGGCGCTCACAAGCGAGACAAACTGCTTTGGCTGTTTGCAAGGCTAGGAAAGAGCAGAGCCCCAGTCTTGCTGCTTATCTGCAATGACTGCCAGGGCAAGTGAGGACCAGCAAGACAATTCCTGCCTAGCACCTTCCTTGGAGGAGAGAGAGTGCAACGTTTCATTTCAGCATTTTGGCGCTCACGAGGGAGACAAAATGCTTTGGCTGTTTGCAAGGCTAGGAAAGAGCAGAGCCCGAGTCTTGCTGTTTATCTGCAATGACTGCCAGGGCAAGTGAGGACCAGCAAGACAATTCCTGCCTAGCGCCTTCCTTGGAGGAGAGAGAGTGCAACGTTTCATTTTAGCATTTTGGCGCTCACGAGCGAGACAAACTGCTTTGGCTGTTTGCAAGGCTAGGAAAGAGCAGAGCCCGAGTCTTGCTGTTTATCTGCAATGACTGCCAGGGCAAGTGAGGACCAGCAAGACAATTCCTGCCTAGCACCTTCCTTGGAGGAGAGAGAGTGCAACGTTTCATTTTAGCATTTTGGCGCTCACGAGCGAGACAAACTGCTTTGGCTGTTTGCAAGGCTAGGAAAGAGCAGAGCCCGAGTCTTGCTGTTTATCTGCAATGACTGCCAGGGCAAGTGAGGACCAGCAAGACAATTCCTGCCTAGCACCTTCCTTGGAGGAGAGAGAGTGCAACGTTTCATTTTAGCATTTTGGCGCTCACGAGCGAGACAAACTTCTTTGGCTGTTTGCAAGGCTAGGAAAGAGCAGAGCCCGAGTCTTGCTGTTTATCTGCAATGACTGCCAGGGCAAGTGAGGACCAGCAAGACAATTCCTGCCTACCACCTTCCTTGGAGGAGAGAGAGTCCAAAGTTTCATTTTAGCATTTTGGCGCTCACGAGCGAGACAAACTGCTCTGGCTGTTTGCAAGGCTAGGAAAGAGCAGAGCCCGAGTCTTGCTGTTTATCTGCAATGACTGCCAGGGCAAGTGAGGACCAGCAAGACAATTCCTGCCTAGCACCTTCCTTGGAGGAGAGAGAGTGCAACGTTTCATTTTAGCATTTTGGCGCTCACGAGGGAGACAAACTGCTTTGGCTGTTTGCAAGGCTAGGAAAGAACAGAGCCCCAGTCTTGCTGTTTATCTGCAATGACTGCCAGGGCAAGTGAGGACCAGCAAGACAATTCCTGCCTAGCACCTTCCTTGGAGGAGAGAGAGTGCAACGTTTCATTTTAGCATTTTGGCGCACACAAGGGAGACAAACTGCTTTGGCTGTTTGCAAGGCTAGGAAAGAGCAGAGCCCCAGTCTTGCTGTTTATCTGCAATGTCTGCCAGGGCAAGTGAGGACCAGCAAGACAATTCCTGCCTAGCACCTTCCTTGGAGGAGAGAGAGTGCAACGTTTCATTTTAGCATTTTGGCGCTGACGAGGGAGACAAACTGCTTTGGCTGTTTGCAAGGCTAGGAAAGAGCAGAGCCACAGTCTTGCTGTTTATCTGCAATGACTGCCAGGGCAAGTGAGGACCAGCAAGACAATTCCTGCCTAGCACCTTCCTTGGAGGAGAGAGAGTGCAACGTTTCATTTTAGCATTTTGGCGCACACAAGGGAGACAAACTGCTTTGGCTGTTTGCAAGGCTAGGAAAGAGCAGAGCCCGAGTCTTGCTGTTTATCTGCAATGACTGCCAGGGCAAGTGAGGACCAGCAAGACAATTCCTGCCTAGCACCTTCCTTGGAGGAGAGAGAGGGCAACGTTTCATTTTAGCATTTTGGCGCTCACGAGCGAGACAAACTGCTTTGGCTGTTTGCAAGGCTAGGAAAGAGCAGAGCCCCAGTCTTGCTGTTTATCTGCAATGACTGCCAGGGCAAGTGAGGACCAGCAAGACAATTCCTGCCTAGCACCTTCCTTGGAGGAGAGAGAGTGCAACGTTTCATTTTAGCATTTTGGCGCTCACGAGCGAGACAAACTGCTTTGGCTGTTTGCAAGGCTAGGAAAGAGCAGAGCCCGAGTCTTGCTGTTTATCTGCAATGACTGCCAGGGCAAGTGAGGACCAGCAAGACAATTCCTGCCTAGCACCTTCCTTGGAGGAGAGAGAGTGCAACGTTTCATTTTAGCATTTTGGCGCTCACGAGGGAGACAAACTGCTTTGGCTGTTTGCAAGGCTAGGAAAGAGCAGAGCCCCAGTCTTGCTGTTTATCTGCAATGACTGCCAGGGCAAGTGAGGACGAGCAAGACAATTCCTGCTTAGCACCTTCCTTGGAGGAGAGAGAGTGCAACGTTTCATTTCAGCATTTTGGCGCACACAAGGGAGAAAAACTGCTTTGGCTGTTTGCAAGGCTAGGAAAGAGCAGAGCCCCAGTCTTGCTGTTTATCTGCAATGACTGCCAGGGCAAGTGAGGACCAGCAAGACAATTCCTGCCTAGCACCTTCCTTGGAGGAGAGAGAGTGCAACGTTTCATTTTAGCATTTTGGCGCTCACGAGCGAGACAAAATTCATGGCTGTTTGCAAGGCTAGGAAAGAGCAGAGCCCCAGTCTTGCTGTTTATCTGCAATGACTGCCAGGGCAAGTGAGGACCAGCAAGACAATTCCTGCCTAGCACCTTCCTTGGAGGAGAGAGAGTGCAACGTTTCATTTTAGCATTTTGGCGCTCACGAGGGAGACAAAACGCTTTGGCTGTTTGCAAGGCTAGGAAAGAGCAGAGCCCGAGTCTTGCTGTTTATCTGCAATGACTGCCAGGGCAAGTGAGGACCAGCAAGACAATTCCTGCCTAGCGCCTTCCTTGGAGGAGAGAGAGTGCAACGTTTCATTTTAGCATTTAGGCGCTCACGAGGGAGACAAACTGCTTTGGCTGTTTGCAAGGCTAGGAAAGAGCAGAGCCCCAGTCTTGCTGTTTATCTGCAATGACTGCCAGGGCAAGTGAGGACCAGCAAGACAATTCCTGCCTAGCACCTTCCTTGGAGGAGAGAGAGTGCAACGTTTCATTTCAGCATTTTGGCGCTCACGAGGGAGACAAAGTTCTTTGGCTGTTTGCAAGTCTAGGAAAGAGCAGAGCCCCAGTCTTGCTGTTTATCTGCAATGACTGCCAGGGCAAGTGAGGACCAGCAAGACAATTCCTGCCTAGCACCTTCCTTGGAGGAGAGAGAGTGCAACGTTTCATTTTAGCATTTTGGCGCTCACGAGCGAGACAAAGTTCTTTGGCTGTTTGCAAGGCTAGGAAAGAGCAGAGCCCCAGTCTTGCTGTTTATCTGCAATGACTGCCAGGGCAAGTGAGGACCAGCAAGACAATTCCTGCCTAGCACCTTCCTTGGAGGAGAGAGAGTGCAACGTTTCATTTCAGCATTTTGGCGCTCACGAGGGAGACAAAATTCTTTGGCTGTTTGCAAGGCTAGGAAAGAGCAGAGCCCGAGTCTTGCTGTTTATCTGCAATGACTGCCAGGGCAAGTGAGGACCAGCAAGACAATTCCTGCCTAGCGCCTTCCTTGGAGGAGAGAGAGTGCAACGTTTCATTTTAGCATTTTGGCGCTCACGAGCGAGACAAACTGCTCTGGCTGTTTGCAAGGCTAGGAAAGAGCAGAGCCCGAGTCTTGCTGTTTATCTGCAATGACTGCCAGGGCAAGTGAGGACCAGCAAGTCAATTCCTGCCTAGCACCTTCCTTGGAGGAGAGAGAGTGCAACGTTTCATTTTAGCATTTTGGCGCACACAAGGGAGAAAAACTGCTTTGGCTGTTTGCAAGGCTAGGAAAGAGCAGAGCCCCAGTCTTGCTGTTTATCTGCAATGACTGCCAGGGCAAGTGAGGACCAGCAAGACAATTCCTGCCTAGCACCTTCCTTGGAGGAGAGAGAGTGCAACGTTTCATTTTATCATTTTGGCGCACACAAGGGAGACAAACTGCTTTGGCTGTTTGCAAGGCTAGGAAAGAGCAGAGCCCCAGTCTTGCTGCTTATCTGCAATGACTGCCAGGGCAAGTGAGGACCAGCAAGACAATTCCTGCCTAGCACCTTCCTTGGAGGAGAGAGAGTGCAACGTTTCATTTCAGCATTTTGGCGCTCACGAGGGAGACAAAATGCTTTGGCTGTTTGCAAGGCTAGGAAAGAGCAGAGCCCGAGTCTTGCTGTTTATCTGCAATGACTGCCAGGGCAAGTGAGGACCAGCAAGACAATTCCTGCCTAGCGCCTTCCTTGGAGGAGAGAGAGTGCAACGTTTCATTTTAGCATTTTGGCGCTCACGAGCGAGACAAACTGCTTTGGCTGTTTGCAAGGCTAGGAAAGAGCAGAGCCCGAGTCTTGCTGTTTATCTGCAATGACTGCCAGGGCAAGTGAGGACCAGCAAGACAATTCCTGCCTAGCACCTTCCTTGGAGGAGAGAGAGTGCAACGTTTCATTTTAGCATTTTGGCGCTCACGAGCGAGACAAACTGCTTTGGCTGTTTGCAAGGCTAGGAAAGAGCAGAGCCCGAGTCTTGCTGTTTATCTGCAATGACTGCCAGGGCAAGTGAGGACCAGCAAGACAATTCCTGCCTAGCACCCTGCTTGGAGGAGAGAGAGTGCAACGTTTCATTTTAGCATTTTGGCGCTCACGAGCGAGACAAACTTCTTTGGCTGTTTGCAAGGCTAGGAAAGAGCAGAGCCCGAGTCTTGCTGTTTATCTGCAATGACTGCCAGGGCAAGTGAGGACCAGCAAGACAATTCCTGCCTACCACCTTCCTTGGAGGAGAGAGAGTCCAAAGTTTCATTTTAGCATTTTGGCGCTCACGAGCGAGACAAACTGCTCTGGCTGTTTGCAAGGCTAGGAAAGAGCAGAGCCCGAGTCTTGCTGTTTATCTGCAATGTCTGCCAGGGCAAGTGAGGACCAGCAAGTCAATTCCTGCCTAGCACCTTCCTTGGAGGAGAGAGAGTGCAACGTTTCATTTTAGCATTTTGGCGCACACAAGGGAGAAAAACTGCTTTGGCTGTTTGCAAGGCTAGGAAAGAGCAGAGCCCCAGTCTTGCTGTTTATCTGCAATGACTGCCAGGGCAAGTGAGGACCAGCAAGACAATTCCTGCCTAGCACCTTCCTTGGAGGAGAGAGAGTGCAACGTTTCATTTTAGCATTTTGGCGCACACAAGGGAGACAAACTGCTTTGGCTGTTTGCAAGGCTAGGAAAGAGCAGAGCCCCAGTCTTGCTGTTTATCTGCAATGTCTGCCAGGGCAAGTGAGGACCAGCAAGACAATTCCTGCCTAGCACCTTCCTTGGAGGAGAGAGAGTGCAACGTTTCATTTTAGCATTTTGGCGCTGACGAGGGAGACAAACTGCTTTGGCTGTTTGCAAGGCTAGGAAAGAGCAGAGCCCCAGTCTTGCTGTTTATCTGCAATGACTGCCAGGGCAAGTGAGGACCAGCAAGACAATTCCTGCCTAGCACCTTCCTTGGAGGAGAGAGAGTGCAACGTTTCATTTTAGCATTTTGGCGCACACAAGGGAGACAAACTGCTTTGGCTGTTTGCAAGGCTAGGAAAGAGCAGAGCCCCAGTCTTGCTGCTTATCTGCAATGACTGCCAGGGCAAGTGAGGACCAGCAAGACAATTCCTGCCTAGCACCTTCCTTGGAGGAGAGAGAGTGCAACGTTTCATTTCAGCATTTTGGCGCTCACGAGGGAGACAAAATGCTTTGGCTGTTTGCAAGGCTAGGAAAGAGCAGAGCCCGAGTCTTGCTGTTTATCTGCAATGACTGCCAGGGCAAGTGAGGACCAGCAAGACAATTCCTGCCTAGCGCCTTCCTTGGAGGAGAGAGAGTGCAACGTTTCATTTTAGCATTTTGGCGCTCACGAGCGAGACAAACTGCTTTGGCTGTTTGCAAGGCTAGGAAAGAGCAGAGCCCGAGTCTTGCTGTTTATCTGCAATGACTGCCAGGGCAAGTGAGGACCAGCAAGACAATTCCTGCCTAGCACCTTCCTTGGAGGAGAGAGAGTGCAACGTTTCATTTTAGCATTTTGGCGCTCACGAGCGAGACAAACTGCTTTGGCTGTTTGCAAGGCTAGGAAAGAGCAGAGCCCGAGTCTTGCTGTTTATCTGCAATGACTGCCAGGGCAAGTGAGGACCAGCAAGACAATTCCTGCCTAGCACCCTCCTTGGAGGAGAGAGAGTGCAACGTTTCATTTTAGCATTTTGGCGCTCACGAGCGAGACAAACTTCTTTGGCTGTTTGCAAGGCTAGGAAAGAGCAGAGCCCGAGTCTTGCTGTTTATCTGCAATGACTGCCAGGGCAAGTGAGGACCAGCAAGACAATTCCTGCCTACCACCTTCCTTGGAGGAGAGAGAGTCCAAAGTTTCATTTTAGCATTTTGGCGCTCACGAGCGAGACAAACTGCTCTGGCTGTTTGCAAGGCTAGGAAAGAGCAGAGCCCGAGTCTTGCTGTTTATCTGCAATGTCTGCCAGGGCAAGTGAGGACCAGCAAGTCAATTCCTGCCTAGCACCTTCCTTGGAGGAGAGAGAGTGCAACGTTTCATTTTAGCATTTTGGCGCACACAAGGGAGAAAAACTGCTTTGGCTGTTTGCAAGGCTAGGAAAGAGCAGAGCCCCAGTCTTGCTGTTTATCTGCAATGACTGCCAGGGCAAGTGAGGACCAGCAAGACAATTCCTGCCTAGCACCTTCCTTGGAGGAGAGAGAGTGCAACGTTTCATTTTAGCATTTTGGCGCACACAAGGGAGACAAACTGCTTTGGCTGTTTGCAAGGCTAGGAAAGAGCAGAGCCCCAGTCTTGCTGTTTATCTGCAATGTCTGCCAGGGCAAGTGAGGACCAGCAAGACAATTCCTGCCTAGCACCTTCCTTGGAGGAGAGAGAGTGCAACGTTTCATTTTAGCATTTTGGCGCTGACGAGGGAGACAAACTGCTTTGGCTGTTTGCAAGGCTAGGAAAGAGCAGAGCCACAGTCTTGCTGTTTATCTGCAATGACTGCCAGGGCAAGTGAGGACCAGCAAGACAATTCCTGCCTAGCACCTTCCTTGGAGGAGAGAGAGTGCAACGTTTCATTTTAGCATTTTGGCGCACACAAGGGAGACAAACTGCTTTGGCTGTTTGCAAGGCTAGGAAAGAGCAGAGCCCGAGTCTTGCTGTTTATCTGCAATGACTGCCAGGGCAAGTGAGGACCAGCAAGACAATTCCTGCCTAGCACCTTCCTTGGAGGAGAGAGAGGGCAACGTTTCATTTTAGCATTTTGGCGCTCACGAGCGAGACAAACTGCTTTGGCTGTTTGCAAGGCTAGGAAAGAGAAGAGCCCCAGTCTTGCTGTTTATCTGCAATGACTGCCAGGGCAAGTGAGGACCAGCAAGACAATTCCTGCCTAGCACCTTCCTTGGAGGAGAGGGAGTGCAACGTTTCTTTTTAGCATTTTGGCGCTCACGAGGGAGACAATCTGTTTTGGCTGTTTGCAAGGCTAGGAAAGAGCAGAGCCCCAGTCTTGCTGTTTATCTGCAATGACTGCCAGGGCAAGTGAGGACCAGCAAGACAATTCCTGCCTAGCACCTTCCTTGGAGGAGAGAGAGTGCAACGTTTCATTTTAGCATTTTGGCGCTCACGAGCGAGACAAACTGCTTTGGCTGTTTGCAAGGCTAGGAAAGAGCAGAGCCCGAGTCTTGCTGTTTATCTGCAATGACT
The DNA here is from genome assembly GCF_964289735.1 of Phaethon aethereus. Lineage (NCBI taxonomy): Eukaryota > Metazoa > Chordata > Aves > Phaethontiformes > Phaethontidae > Phaethon > Phaethon aethereus. Next base: position 61,343 of record NW_028114141.1, on the reverse strand, counting down.
GCCAGGGCAAGTGAGGACCAGCAAGACAATTCCTGCCTAGCACCTTCCTTGGAGGAGAGAGAGTGCAACGTTTCATTTTAGCATTTTGGCGCTCACGAGGGAGACAAACTGCTTTGGCTGTTTGCAAGGCTAGGAAAGAGCAGAGCCCCAGTCTTGCTGTTTATCTGCAATGACTGCCAGGGCAAGTGAGGACGAGCAAGACAATTCCTGCTTAGCACCTTCCTTGGAGGAGAGAGAGTGCAACGTTTCATTTCAGCATTTTGGCGCTCACGAGGGAGACAAAGTTCTTTGGCTGTTTGCAAGTCTAGGAAAGAGCAGAGCCCCAGTCTTGCTGTTTATCTGCAATGACTGCCAGGGCAAGTGAGGACCAGCAAGACAATTCCTGCCTAGCACCTTCCTTGGAGGAGAGAGAGTGCAACGTTTCATTTTAGCATTTTGGCGCTCACGAGCGAGACAAAATTCATGGCTGTTTGCAAGGCTAGGAAAGAGCAGAGCCCCAGTCTTGCTGTTTATCTGCAATGACTGCCAGGGCAAGTGAGGACCAGCAAGACAATTCCTGCCTAGCACCTTCCTTGGAGGAGAGAGAGTGCAACGTTTCATTTTAGCATTTTGGCGCACACAAGGGAGACAAACTGCTTTGGCTGTTTGCAAGGCTAGGAAAGAGCAGAGCCCCAGTCTTGCTGTTTATCTGCAATGTCTGCCAGGGCAAGTGAGGACCAGCAAGACAATTCCTGCCTAGCACCTTCCTTGGAGGAGAGAGAGTGCAACGTTTCATTTTAGCATTTTGGCGCTGACGAGGGAGACAAACTGCTTTGGCTGTTTGCAAGGCTAGGAAAGAGCAGAGCCCCAGTCTTGCTGTTTATCTGCAATGACTGCCAGGGCAAGTGAGGACCAGCAAGACAATTCCTGCCTAGCACCTTCCTTGGAGGAGAGAGAGTGCAACGTTTCATTTTAGCATTTTGGCGCACACAAGGGAGACAAACTGCTTTGGCTGTTTGCAAGGCTAGGAAAGAGCAGAGCCCGAGTCTTGCTGTTTATCTGCAATGACTGCCAGGGCAAGTGAGGACCAGCAAGACAATTCCTGCCTAGCACCTTCCTTGGAGGAGAGAGAGGGCAACGTTTCATTTTAGCATTTTGGCGCTCACGAGCGAGACAAACTGCTTTGGCTGTTTGCAAGGCTAGGAAAGAGAAGAGCCCCAGTCTTGCTGTTTATCTGCAATGACTGCCAGGGCAAGTGAGGACCAGCAAGACAATTCCTGCCTAGCACCTTCCTTGGAGGAGAGGGAGTGCAACGTTTCTTTTTAGCATTTTGGCGCTCACGAGGGAGACAATCTGTTTTGGCTGTTTGCAAGGCTAGGAAAGAGCAGAGCCCCAGTCTTGCTGTTTATCTGCAATGACTGCCAGGGCAAGTGAGGACCAGCAAGACAATTCCTGCCTAGCACCTTCCTTGGAGGAGAGAGAGTGCAACGTTTCATTTTAGCATTTTGGCGCTCACGAGCGAGACAAACTGCTTTGGCTGTTTGCAAGGCTAGGAAAGAGCAGAGCCCGAGTCTTGCTGTTTATCTGCAATGACTGCCAGGGCAAGTGAGGACCAGCAAGACAATTCCTGCCTAGCACCTTCCTTGGAGGAGAGAGAGTGCAACGTTTCATTTTAGCATTTTGGCGCTCACGAGGGAGACAAACTGCTTTGGCTGTTTGCAAGGCTAGGAAAGAGCAGAGCCCCAGTCTTGCTGTTTATCTGCAATGACTGCCAGGGCAAGTGAGGACGAGCAAGACAATTCCTGCTTAGCACCTTCCTTGGAGGAGAGAGAGTGCAACGTTTCATTTCAGCATTTTGGCGCTCACGAGGGAGACAAAGTTCTTTGGCTGTTTGCAAGTCTAGGAAAGAGCAGAGCCCCAGTCTTGCTGTTTATCTGCAATGATTGCCAGGGCAAGTGAGGACCAGCAAGACAATTCCTGCCTAGCACCTTCCTTGGAGGAGAGAGAGTGCAACGTTTCATTTTAGCATTTTGGCGCTCACGAGCGAGACAAAATTCATGGCTGTTTGCAAGGCTAGGAAAGAGCAGAGCCCCAGTCTTGCTGTTTATCTGCAATGACTGCCAGGGCAAGTGAGGACCAGCAAGACAATTCCTGCCTAGCACCTTCCTTGGAGGAGAGAGAGTGCAACGTTTCATTTTAGCATTTTGGCGCTCACGAGGGAGACAAAACGCTTTGGCTGTTTGCAAGGCTAGGAAAGAGCAGAGCCCGAGTCTTGCTGTTTATCTGCAATGACTGCCAGGGCAAGTGAGGACCAGCAAGACAATTCCTGCCTAGCGCCTTCCTTGGAGGAGAGAGAGTGCAACGTTTCATTTTAGCATTTAGGCGCTCACGAGGGAGACAAACTGCTTTGGCTGTTTGCAAGGCTAGGAAAGAGCAGAGCCCCAGTCTTGCTGTTTATCTGCAATGACTGCCAGGGCAAGTGAGGACCAGCAAGACAATTCCTGCCTAGCACCTTCCTTGGAGGAGAGAGAGTGCAACGTTTCATTTCAGCATTTTGGCGCTCACGAGGGAGACAAAGTTCTTTGGCTGTTTGCAAGTCTAGGAAAGAGCAGAGCCCCAGTCTTGCTGTTTATCTGCAATGACTGCCAGGGCAAGTGAGGACCAGCAAGACAATTCCTGCCTAGCACCTTCCTTGGAGGAGAGAGAGTGCAACGTTTCATTTTAGCATTTTGGCGCTCACGAGCGAGACAAAGTTCTTTGGCTGTTTGCAAGGCTAGGAAAGAGCAGAGCCCCAGTCTTGCTGTTTATCTGCAATGACTGCCAGGGCAAGTGAGGACCAGCAAGACAATTCCTGCCTAGCACCTTCCTTGGAGGAGAGAGAGTGCAACGTTTCATTTCAGCATTTTGGCGCTCACGAGGGAGACAAAATGCTTTGGCTGTTTGCAAGGCTAGGAAAGAGCAGAGCCCGAGTCTTGCTGTTTATCTGCAATGACTGCCAGGGCAAGTGAGGACCAGCAAGACAATTCCTGCCTAGCGCCTTCCTTGGAGGAGAGAGAGTGCAACGTTTCATTTTAGCATTTTGGCGCTCACGAGCGAGACAAACTGCTCTGGCTGTTTGCAAGGCTAGGAAAGAGCAGAGCCCGAGTCTTGCTGTTTATCTGCAATGACTGCCAGGGCAAGTGAGGACCAGCAAGTCAATTCCTGCCTAGCACCTTCCTTGGAGGAGAGAGAGTGCAACGTTTCATTTTAGCATTTTGGCACACAGAAGGGAGAAAAACTGCTTTGGCTGTTTGCAAGGCTAGGAAAGAGCAGAGCCCCAGTCTTGCTGTTTATCTGCAATGACTGCCAGGGCAAGTGAGGACCAGCAAGACAATTCCTGCCTAGCACCTTCCTTGGAGGAGAGAGAGTGCAACGTTTCATTTTAGCATTTTGGCGCTCACGAGGGAGACAAACTGCTTTGGCTGTTTGCAAGGCTAGGAAAGAGCAGAGCCCCAGTCTTGCTGTTTATCTGCAATGACTGCCAGGGCAAGTGAGGACGAGCAAGACAATTCCTGCTTAGCACCTTCCTTGGAGGAGAGAGAGTGCAACGTTTCATTTCAGCATTTTGGCGCTCACGAGGGAGACAAAGTTCTTTGGCTGTTTGCAAGTCTAGGAAAGAGCAGAGCCCCAGTCTTGCTGTTTATCTGCAATGACTGCCAGGGCAAGTGAGGACCAGCAAGACAATTCCTGCCTAGCACCTTCCTTGGAGGAGAGAGAGTGCAACGTTTCATTTTAGCATTTTGGCGCTCACGAGCGAGACAAAATTCATGGCTGTTTGCAAGGCTAGGAAAGAGCAGAGCCCCAGTCTTGCTGTTTATCTGCAATGACTGCCAGGGCAAGTGAGGACCAGCAAGACAATTCCTGCCTAGCACCTTCCTTGGAGGAGAGAGAGTGCAACGTTTCATTTTAGCATTTTGGCGCACACAAGGGAGACAAACTGCTTTGGCTGTTTGCAAGGCTAGGAAAGAGCAGAGCCCCAGTCTTGCTGTTTATCTGCAATGTCTGCCAGGGCAAGTGAGGACCAGCAAGACAATTCCTGCCTAGCACCTTCCTTGGAGGAGAGAGAGTGCAACGTTTCATTTTAGCATTTTGGCGCTGACGAGGGAGACAAACTGCTTTGGCTGTTTGCAAGGCTAGGAAAGAGCAGAGCCCCAGTCTTGCTGTTTATCTGCAATGACTGCCAGGGCAAGTGAGGACCAGCAAGACAATTCCTGCCTAGCACCTTCCTTGGAGGAGAGAGAGTGCAACGTTTCATTTTAGCATTTTGGCGCACACAAGGGAGACAAACTGCTTTGGCTGTTTGCAAGGCTAGGAAAGAGCAGAGCCCGAGTCTTGCTGTTTATCTGCAATGACTGCCAGGGCAAGTGAGGACCAGCAAGACAATTCCTGCCTAGCACCTTCCTTGGAGGAGAGGGAGTGCAACGTTTCTTTTTAGCATTTTGGCGCTCACGAGGGAGACAATCTGTTTTGGCTGTTTGCAAGGCTAGGAAAGAGCAGAGCCCCAGTCTTGCTGTTTATCTGCAATGACTGCCAGGGCAAGTGAGGACCAGCAAGACAATTCCTGCCTAGCACCTTCCTTGGAGGAGAGAGAGTGCAACGTTTCATTTTAGCATTTTGGCGCTCACGAGCGAGACAAACTGCTTTGGCTGTTTGCAAGGCTAGGAAAGAGCAGAGCCCGAGTCTTGCTGTTTATCTGCAATGACTGCCAGGGCAAGTGAGGACCAGCAAGACAATTCCTGCCTAGCACCTTCCTTGGAGGAGAGAGAGTGCAACGTTTCATTTTAGCATTTTGGCGCTCACGAGGGAGACAAACTGCTTTGGCTGTTTGCAAGGCTAGGAAAGAGCAGAGCCCCAGTCTTGCTGTTTATCTGCAATGACTGCCAGGGCAAGTGAGGACGAGCAAGACAATTCCTGCTTAGCACCTTCCTTGGAGGAGAGAGAGTGCAACGTTTCATTTCAGCATTTTGGCGCTCACGAGGGAGACAAAGTTCTTTGGCTGTTTGCAAGTCTAGGAAAGAGCAGAGCCCCAGTCTTGCTGTTTATCTGCAATGATTGCCAGGGCAAGTGAGGACCAGCAAGACAATTCCTGCCTAGCACCTTCCTTGGAGGAGAGAGAGTGCAACGTTTCATTTTAGCATTTTGGCGCTCACGAGGGAGACAAAACGCTTTGGCTGTTTGCAAGGCTAGGAAAGAGCAGAGCCCGAGTCTTGCTGTTTATCTGCAATGACTGCCAGGGCAAGTGAGGACCAGCAAGACAATTCCTGCCTAGCGCCTTCCTTGGAGGAGAGAGAGTGCAACGTTTCATTTTAGCATTTAGGCGCTCACGAGGGAGACAAACTGCTTTGGCTGTTTGCAAGGCTAGGAAAGAGCAGAGCCCCAGTCTTGCTGTTTATCTGCAATGACTGCCAGGGCAAGTGAGGACCAGCAAGACAATTCCTGCCTAGCACCTTCCTTGGAGGAGAGAGAGTGCAACGTTTCATTTCAGCATTTTGGCGCTCACGAGGGAGACAAAGTTCTTTGGCTGTTTGCAAGTCTAGGAAAGAGCAGAGCCCCAGTCTTGCTGTTTATCTGCAATGACTGCCAGGGCAAGTGAGGACCAGCAAGACAATTCCTGCCTAGCACCTTCCTTGGAGGAGAGAGAGTGCAACGTTTCATTTTAGCATTTTGGCGCTCACGAGCGAGACAAAGTTCTTTGGCTGTTTGCAAGGCTAGGAAAGAGCAGAGCCCCAGTCTTGCTGTTTATCTGCAATGACTGCCAGGGCAAGTGAGGACCAGCAAGACAATTCCTGCCTAGCACCTTCCTTGGAGGAGAGAGAGTGCAACGTTTCATTTCAGCATTTTGGCGCTCACGAGGGAGACAAAATGCTTTGGCTGTTTGCAAGGCTAGGAAAGAGCAGAGCCCCAGTCTTGCTGTTTATCTGCAATGACTGCCAGGGCAAGTGAGGACCAGCAAGACAATTCCTGCCTAGCGCCTTCCTTGGAGGAGAGAGAGTGCAACGTTTCATTTTAGCATTTTGGCGCTCACGAGCGAGACAAACTGCTCTGGCTGTTTGCAAGGCTAGGAAAGAGCAGAGCCCGAGTCTTGCTGTTTATCTGCAATGACTGCCAGGGCAAGTGAGGACCAGCAAGTCAATTCCTGCCTAGCACCTTCCTTGGAGGAGAGAGAGTGCAACGTTTCATTTTAGCATTTTGGCGCACACAAGGGAGAAAAACTGCTTTGGCTGTTTGCAAGGCTAGGAAAGAGCAGAGCCCCAGTCTTGCTGTTTATCTGCAATGACTGCCAGGGCAAGTGAGGACCAGCAAGACAATTCCTGCCTAGCACCTTCCTTGGAGGAGAGAGAGTGCAACGTTTCATTTTAGCATTTTGGCGCACACAAGGGAGACAAACTGCTTTGGCTGTTTGCAAGGCTAGGAAAGAGCAGAGCCCCAGTCTTGCTGCTTATCTGCAATGACTGCCAGGGCAAGTGAGGACCAGCAAGACAATTCCTGCCTAGCACCTTCCTTGGAGGAGAGAGAGTGCAACGTTTCATTTCAGCATTTTGGCGCTCACGAGGGAGACAAAATGCTTTGGCTGTTTGCAAGGCTAGGAAAGAGCAGAGCCCGAGTCTTGCTGTTTATCTGCAATGACTGCCAGGGCAAGTGAGGACCAGCAAGACAATTCCTGCCTAGCGCCTTCCTTGGAGGAGAGAGAGTGCAACGTTTCATTTTAGCATTTTGGCGCTCACGAGCGAGACAAACTGCTTTGGCTGTTTGCAAGGCTAGGAAAGAGCAGAGCCCGAGTCTTGCTGTTTATCTGCAATGACTGCCAGGGCAAGTGAGGACCAGCAAGACAATTCCTGCCTAGCACCTTCCTTGGAGGAGAGAGAGTGCAACGTTTCATTTTAGCATTTTGGCGCTCACGAGCGAGACAAACTGCTTTGGCTGTTTGCAAGGCTAGGAAAGAGCAGAGCCCGAGTCTTGCTGTTTATCTGCAATGACTGCCAGGGCAAGTGAGGACCAGCAAGACAATTCCTGCCTAGCACCTTCCTTGGAGGAGAGAGAGTGCAACGTTTCATTTTAGCATTTTGGCGCTCACGAGCGAGACAAACTTCTTTGGCTGTTTGCAAGGCTAGGAAAGAGCAGAGCCCCAGTCTTGCTGTTTATCTGCAATGACTGCCAGGGCAAGTGAGGACCAGCAAGACAATTCCTGCCTAGCACCTTCCTTGGAGGAGAGAGAGTGCAACGTTTCATTTTAGCATTTTGGCGCACACAAGGGAGACAAACTGCTTTGGCTGTTTGCAAGGCTAGGAAAGAGCAGAGCCCCAGTCTTGCTGTTTATCTGCAATGTCTGCCAGGGCAAGTGAGGACCAGCAAGACAATTCCTGCCTAGCACCTTCCTTGGAGGAGAGAGAGTGCAACGTTTCATTTTAGCATTTTGGCGCTGACGAGGGAGACAAACTGCTTTGGCTGTTTGCAAGGCTAGGAAAGAGCAGAGCCACAGTCTTGCTGTTTATCTGCAATGACTGCCAGGGCAAGTGAGGACCAGCAAGACAATTCCTGCCTAGCACCTTCCTTGGAGGAGAGAGAGTGCAACGTTTCATTTTAGCATTTTGGCGCTCACGAGGGAGACAAACTGATCTGGCTGTTTGCAAGGCTAGGAAAGAGCAGAGCCCCAGTCTTGCTGTTTACCTGCAATGACTGCCAGGGCAAGTGAGGACTGGCAAGACAATTCCTGCCTAGCACCTTCCTTGGAGGAGAGAGAGTGCAACGTTTCATTTTAGCATTTTGGCGCTCACGAGGGAGACAAAATGCTTTGGCTGTTTGCAAGGCTAGTAAAGAGCAGAGCCCGAGTCTTGCTGTTTATCTGCAATGTCTGCCAGGGCAAGTGAGGACCAGCAAGACAATTCCTGCCTAGCACCTTCCTTGGAGGAGAGAGAGTGCAACGTTTCATTTTAGCATTTTGGCGCACACAAGGGAGACAAACTGCTTTGGCTGTTTGCAAGGCTAGGAAAGAGCAGAGCCCAAGTCTTGCTGTTTATCTGCAATGACTGCCAGGGCAAGTGAGGACCAGCAAGACAATTCCTGCCTACCACCTTCCTTGGAGGAGAGAGTGCAACGTTTCATTTTAGCATTTTGGCGCTCACGAGCGAGACAAACTGCTCTGGCTGTTTGCAAGGCTAGGAAAGAGCAGAGCCCGAGTCTTGCTGTTTATCTGCAATGACTGCCAGGGCAAGTGAGGACCAGCAAGTCAATTCCTGCCTAGCACCTTCCTTGGAGGAGAGAGAGTGCAACGTTTCATTTTAGCATTGTGGCGCACACAAGGGAGACAAACTGCTTTGGCTGTTTGCAAGGCTAGGAAAGAGCAGAGCCCGAGTCTTGCTGTTTATCTGCAATGACTGCCAGGGCAAGTGAGGACCAGCAAGACAATTCCTGCCTAGCACCTTCCTTGGAGGAGAGAGAGTGCAACGTTTCATTTTAGCATTTTGGCGCACACAAGGGAGACAAACTGCTTTGGCTGTTTGCAAGGCTAGGAAAGAGCAGAGCCCCAGTCTTGCTGTTTATCTGCAATGACTGCCAGGGCAAGTGAGGACCAGCAAGACAATTCCTGCCTAGCACCTTCCTTGGAGGAGAGAGAGTGCAACGTTTCATTTTAGCATTTTGGCGCTCACGAGCGAGACAAACTGCTTTGGCTGTTTGCAAGGCTAGGAAAGAGCAGAGCCCCAGTCTTGCTGTTTATCTGCAATGACTGCCAGGGCAAGTGAGGACCAGCAAGACAATTCCTGCCTAGCACCTTCCTTGGAGGAGAGAGAGTGCAACGTTTCATTTTAGCATTTTGGCGCTCACGAGCGAGACAAACTGCTTTGGCTGTTTGCAAGGCTAGGAAAGAGCAGAGCCCCAGTCTTGCTGTTTATCTGCAATGACTGCCAGGGCAAGTGAGGACCAGCAAGACAATTCCTGCCTAGCACCTTCCTTGGAGGAGAGAGAGTGCAACGTTTCATTTTAGCATTTTGGCGCTCACGAGCGAGACAAACTGCTTTGGCTGTTTGCAAGGCTAGGAAAGAGCAGAGCCCCAATCTTGCTGTTTATCTGCAATGACTGCCAGAGCAAGTGAGGACCAGCAAGACAATTCCTGCCTAGCACCTTCCTTGGAGGAGAGAGAGTGCAACGTTTCATTTTAGCATTTTGGCGCTCACGAGCGAGACAAACTGCTTTGGCTGTTTGCAAGGCTAGGAAAGAGCAGAGCCCCAGTCTTGCTGTTTATCTGCAATGACTGCCAGGGCAAGTGAGGACCAGCAAGACAATTCCTGCCTAGCACCTTCCTTGGAGGAGAGAGAGTGCAACGTTTCATTTTAGCATTTTGGCGCTCACGAGCGAGACAAACTGCTTTGGCTGTTTGCAAGGCTAGGAAAGAGCAGAGCCCGAGTCTTGCTGTTTATCTGCAATGACTGCCAGGGCAAGTGAGGACCAGCAAGACAATTCCTGCCTAGCACCTTCCTTGGAGGAGAGAGAGTGCAACGTTTCTTTTTAGCATTTTGGCGCTCACGAGCGAGACAATCTGTTTTGGCTGTTTGCAAGGCTAGGAAAGAGCAGAGCCCGAGTCTTACTGTTTATCTGCAATGACTGCCAGGGCAAGTGAGGACCAGCAAGACAATTCCTGCCTAGCACCTTCCTTGGAGGAGAGAGAGTGCAACGTTTCATTTTAGCATTTTGGCGCTCACGAGGGAGACAAACTGCTTTGGCTGTTTGCAAGGCTAGGAAAGAGCAGAGCCCCAGTCTTGCTGTTTATCTGCAATGACTGCCAGGGCAAGTGAGGACCAGCAAGACAATTCCTGCCTAGCACCTTCCTTGGAGGAGAGAGAGTGCAACGTTTCATTTTGCTTTTTGGAGTGCGAGAGAGAGAAAAAGCAGAGTGCCTGTTTGCAAGGCTAGGAAAGAGCAGAGCCCCAGTCTTGCTGTTTATCTGCAATGACTGCCAGGGCAAGTGAGGACCAGCAAGACAATTCCTGCCTAGCACCTTCCTTGGAGGAGAGAGAGTGCAACGTTTCATTTTAGCATTTTGGCGCACACAAGGGAGACAAACTGCTTTGGCTGTTTGCAAGGCTAGGAAAGAGCAGAGCCCGAGTCTTGCTGTTTATCTGCAATGACTGCCAGGGCAAGTGAGGACCAGCAAGACAATTCCTGCCTAGCACCTTCCTTGGAGGAGAGGGAGTGCAACGTTTCTTTTTAGCATTTTGGCGCTCACGAGCGAGACAAACTGCTTTGGCTGTTTGCAAGGCTAGGAAAGAGCAGAGCCCCAGTCTTGCTGCTTATCTGCAATGACTGCCAGGGCAAGTGAGGACCAGCAAGACAATTCCTGCCTAGCACCTTCCTTGGAGGAGAGAGAGTGCAACGTTTCATTTTAGCATTTTGGCGCTCACGAGCGAGACAAAGTGCTTTGGCTGTTTGCAAGGCTAGGAAAGAGCAGAGCCCGAGTCTTGCTGTTTATCTGCAATGACTGCCAGGGCAAGTGAGGACCAGCAAGACAATTCCTGCCTAGCACCTTCCTTGGAGGAGAGAGAGTGCAACGTTTCATTTTAGCATTTTGGCGCTCACGAGGGAGACAAAACGCTTTGGCTGTTTGCAAGGCTAGGAAAGAGCAGAGCCCGAGTCTTGCTGTTTATCTGCAATGACTGCCAGGGCAAGTGAGGACCAGCAAGACAATTCCTGCCTAGCGCCTTCCTTGGAGGAGAGAGAGTGCAACGTTTCATTTTAGCATTTAGGCGCTCACGAGGGAGACAAACTGCTTTGGCTGTTTGCAAGGCTAGGAAAGAGCAGAGCCCCAGTCTTGCTGTTTATCTGCAATGACTGCCAGGGCAAGTGAGGACCAGCAAGACAATTCCTGCCTAGCACCTTCCTTGGAGGAGAGAGAGTGCAACGTTTCATTTCAGCATTTTGGCGCTCACGAGGGAGACAAAGTTCTTTGGCTGTTTGCAAGTCTAGGAAAGAGCAGAGCCCCAGTCTTGCTGTTTATCTGCAATGACTGCCAGGGCAAGTGAGGACCAGCAAGACAATTCCTGCCTAGCACCTTCCTTGGAGGAGAGAGAGTGCAACGTTTCATTTTAGCATTTTGGCGCTCACGAGCGAGACAAAGTTCTTTGGCTGTTTGCAAGGCTAGGAAAGAGCAGAGCCCCAGTCTTGCTGTTTATCTGCAATGACTGCCAGGGCAAGTGAGGACCAGCAAGACAATTCCTGCCTAGCACCTTCCTTGGAGGAGAGAGAGTGCAACGTTTCATTTCAGCATTTTGGCGCTCACGAGGGAGACAAAATGCTTTGGCTGTTTGCAAGGCTAGGAAAGAGCAGAGCCCGAGTCTTGCTGTTTATCTGCAATGACTGCCAGGGCAAGTGAGGACCAGCAAGACAATTCCTGCCTAGCGCCTTCCTTGGAGGAGAGAGAGTGCAACGTTTCATTTTAGCATTTTGGCGCTCACGAGCGAGACAAACTGCTCTGGCTGTTTGCAAGGCTAGGAAAGAGCAGAGCCCGAGTCTTGCTGTTTATCTGCAATGACTGCCAGGGCAAGTGAGGACCAGCAAGTCAATTCCTGCCTAGCACCTTCCTTGGAGGAGAGAGAGTGCAACGTTTCATTTTAGCATTTTGGCGCACACAAGGGAGAAAAACTGCTTTGGCTGTTTGCAAGGCTAGGAAAGAGCAGAGCCCCAGTCTTGCTGTTTATCTGCAATGACTGCCAGGGCAAGTGAGGACCAGCAAGACAATTCCTGCCTAGCACCTTCCTTGGAGGAGAGAGAGTGCAACGTTTCATTTTAGCATTTTGGCGCACACAAGGGAGACAAACTGCTTTGGCTGTTTGCAAGGCTAGGAAAGAGCAGAGCCCCAGTCTTGCTGCTTATCTGCAATGACTGCCAGGGCAAGTGAGGACCAGCAAGACAATTCCTGCCTAGCACCTTCCTTGGAGGAGAGAGAGTGCAACGTTTCATTTCAGCATTTTGGCGCTCACGAGGGAGACAAAATGCTTTGGCTGTTTGCAAGGCTAGGAAAGAGCAGAGCCCGAGTCTTGCTGTTTATCTGCAATGACTGCCAGGGCAAGTGAGGACCAGCAAGACAATTCCTGCCTAGCGCCTTCCTTGGAGGAGAGAGAGTGCAACGTTTCATTTTAGCATTTTGGCGCTCACGAGCGAGACAAACTGCTTTGGCTGTTTGCAAGGCTAGGAAAGAGCAGAGCCCGAGTCTTGCTGTTTATCTGCAATGACTGCCAGGGCAAGTGAGGACCAGCAAGACAATTCCTGCCTAGCACCTTCCTTGGAGGAGAGAGAGTGCAACGTTTCATTTTAGCATTTTGGCGCTCACGAGCGAGACAAACTGCTTTGGCTGTTTGCAAGGCTAGGAAAGAGCAGAGCCCGAGTCTTGCTGTTTATCTGCAATGACTGCCAGGGCAAGTGAGGACCAGCAAGACAATTCCTGCCTAGCACCTTCCTTGGAGGAGAGAGAGTGCAACGTTTCATTTTAGCATTTTGGCGCTCACGAGCGAGACAAACTTCTTTGGCTGTTTGCAAGGCTAGGAAAGAGCAGAGCCCCAGTCTTGCTGTTTATCTGCAATGACTGCCAGGGCAAGTGAGGACCAGCAAGACAATTCCTGCCTAGCACCTTCCTTGGAGGAGAGAGAGTGCAACGTTTCATTTTAGCATTTTGGCGCACACAAGGGAGACAAACTGCTTTGGCTGTTTGCAAGGCTAGGAAAGAGCAGAGCCCCAGTCTTGCTGTTTATCTGCAATGTCTGCCAGGGCAAGTGAGGACCAGCAAGACAATTCCTGCCTAGCACCTTCCTTGGAGGAGAGAGAGTGCAACGTTTCATTTTAGCATTTTGGCGCTGACGAGGGAGACAAACTGCTTTGGCTGTTTGCAACGCTAGGAAAGAGCAGAGCCCCAGTCTTGCTGTTTATCTGCAATGACTGCCAGGGCAAGTGAGGACCAGCAAGACAATTCCTGCCTAGCACCTTCCTTGGAGGAGAGAGAGTGCAACGTTTCATTTTAGCATTTTGGCGCTCACGAGGGAGACAAACTGATCTGGCTGTTTGCAAGGCTAGGAAAGAGCAGAGCCCCAGTCTTGCTGTTTATCTGCAATGACTGCCAGGGCAAGTGAGGACCAGCAAGACAATTCCTGCCTAGCACCTTCCTTGGAGGAGAGAGAGTGCAACGTTTCATTTTAGCATTTTGGCGCACACAAGGGAGACAAACTGCTTTGGCTGTTTGCAAGGCTAGGAAAGAGCAGAGCCCCAGTCTTGCTGTTTACCTGCAATGACTGCCAGGGCAAGTGAGGACTGGCAAGACAATTCCTGCCTAGCACCTTCCTTGGAGGAGAGAGAGTGCAACGTTTCATTTTAGCATTTTGGCGCTCACGAGGGAGACAAAATGCTTTGGCTGTTTGCAAGGCTAGTAAAGAGCAGAGCCCGAGTCTTGCTGTTTATCTGCAATGTCTGCCAGGGCAAGTGAGGACCAGCAAGACAATTCCTGCCTAGCACCTTCCTTGGAGGAGAGAGAGTGCAACGTTTCATTTTAGCATTTTGGCGCACACAAGGGAGACAAACTGCTTTGGCTGTTTGCAAGGCTAGGAAAGAGCAGAGCCCAAGTCTTGCTGTTTATCTGCAATGACTGCCAGGGCAAGTGAGGACCAGCAAGACAATTCCTGCCTACCACCTTCCTTGGAGGAGAGAGTGCAACGTTTCATTTTAGCATTTTGGCGCTCACGAGCGAGACAAACTGCTCTGGCTGTTTGCAAGGCTAGGAAAGAGCAGAGCCCGAGTCTTGCTGTTTATCTGCAATGACTGCCAGGGCAAGTGAGGACCAGCAAGTCAATTCCTGCCTAGCACCTTCCTTGGAGGAGAGAGAGTGCAACGTTTCATTTTAGCATTGTGGCGCACACAAGGGAGACAAACTGCTTTGGCTGTTTGCAAGGCTAGGAAAGAGCAGAACCCGAGTCTTGCTGTTTATCTGCAATGACTGCCAGGGCAAGTGAGGACCAGCAAGACAATTCCTGCCTAGCACCTTCCTTGGAGGAGAGAGAGTGCAACGTTTCATTTTAGCATTTTGGCGCACACAAGGGAGACAAACTGCTTTGGCTGTTTGCAAGGCTAGGAAAGAGCAGAGCCCCAGTCTTGCTGTTTATCTGCAATGACTGCCAGGGCAAGTGAGGACCAGCAAGACAATTCCTGCCTAGCACCTTCCTTGGAGGAGAGAGAGTGCAACGTTTCATTTTAGCATTTTGGCGCTCACGAGCGAGACAAACTGCTTTGGCTGTTTGCAAGGCTAGGAAAGAGCAGAGCCCCAGTCTTGCTGTTTATCTGCAATGACTGCCAGGGCAAGTGAGGACCAGCAAGACAATTCCTGCCTAGCACCTTCCTTGGAGGAGAGAGAGTGCAACGTTTCATTTTAGCATTTTGGCGCTCACGAGCGAGACAAACTGCTTTGGCTGTTTGCAAGGCTAGGAAAGAGCAGAGCCCCAGTCTTGCTGTTTATCTGCAATGACTGCCAGGGCAAGTGAGGACCAGCAAGACAATTCCTGCCTAGCACCTTCCTTGGAGGAGAGAGAGTGCAACGTTTCATTTTAGCATTTTGGCGCTCACGAGCGAGACAAACTGCTTTGGCTGTTTGCAAGGCTAGGAAAGAGCAGAGCCCCAGTCTTGCTGTTTATCTGCAATGACTGCCAGGGCAAGTGAGGACCAGCAAGACAATTCCTGCCTAGCACCTTCCTTGGAGGAGAGAGAGTGCAACGTTTCATTTTAGCATTTTGGCGCTCACGAGCGAGACAAACTGCTTTGGCTGTTTGCAAGGCTAGGAAAGAGCAGAGCCCCAGTCTTGCTGTTTATCTGCAATGACTGCCAGAGCAAGTGAGGACCAGCAAGACAATTCCTGCCTAGCACCTTCCTTGGAGGAGAGAGAGTGCAACGTTTCATTTTAGCATTTTGGCGCTCACGAGCGAGACAAACTGCTTTGGCTGTTTGCAAGGCTAGGAAAGAGCAGAGCCCCAGTCTTGCTGTTTATCTGCAATGACTGCCAGGGCAAGTGAGGACCAGCAAGACAATTCCTGCCTAGCACCTTCCTTGGAGGAGAGAGAGTGCAACGTTTCATTTTAGCATTTTGGCGCTCACGAGCGAGACAAACTGCTTTGGCTGTTTGCAAGGCTAGGAAAGAGCAGAGCCCGAGTCTTGCTGTTTATCTGCAATGACTGCCAGGGCAAGTGAGGACCAGCAAGACAATTCCTGCCTAGCACCTTCCTTGGAGGAGAGAGAGTGCAACGTTTCTTTTTAGCATTTTGGCGCTCACGAGCGAGACAATCTGTTTTGGCTGTTTGCAAGGCTAGGAAAGAGCAGAGCCCGAGTCTTACTGTTTATCTGCAATGACTGCCAGGGCAAGTGAGGACCAGCAAGACAATTCCTGCCTAGCACCTTCCTTGGAGGAGAGAGAGTGCAACGTTTCATTTTAGCATTTTGGCGCTCACGAGGGAGACAAACTGCTTTGGCTGTTTGCAAGGCTAGGAAAGAGCAGAGCCCCAGTCTTGCTGTTTATCTGCAATGACTGCCAGGGCAAGTGAGGACCAGCAAGACAATTCCTGCCTAGCACCTTCCTTGGAGGAGAGAGAGTGCAACGTTTCATTTTGCTTTTTGGAGTGCGAGAGAGAGAAAAAGCAGAGTGCCTGTTTGCAAGGCTAGGAAAGAGCAGAGCCCCAGTCTTGCTGTTTATCTGCAATGACTGCCAGGGCAAGTGAGGACCAGCAAGACAATTCCTGCCTAGCACCTTCCTTGGAGGAGAGAGAGTGCAACGTTTCATTTTAGCATTTTGGCGCACACAAGGGAGACAAACTGCTTTGGCTGTTTGCAAGGCTAGGAAAGAGCAGAGCCCGAGTCTTGCTGTTTATCTGCAATGACTGCCAGGGCAAGTGAGGACCAGCAAGACAATTCCTGCCTAGCACCTTCCTTGGAGGAGAGGGAGTGCAACGTTTCTTTTTAGCATTTTGGCGCTCACGAGCGAGACAAACTGCTTTGGCTGTTTGCAAGGCTAGGAAAGAGCAGAGCCCCAGTCTTGCTGCTTATCTGCAATGACTGCCAGGGCAAGTGAGGACCAGCAAGACAATTCCTGCCTAGCACCTTCCTTGGAGGAGAGAGAGTGCAACGTTTCATTTTAGCATTTTGGCGCTCACGAGCGAGACAAACTGCTTTGGCTGTTTGCAAGGCTAGGAAAGAGCAGAGCCCGAGTCTTGCTGTTTATCTGCAATGACTGCCAGGGCAAGTGAGGACCAGCAAGACAATTCCTGCCTAGCACCTTCCTTGGAGGAGAGAGAGTGCAACGTTTCATTTTAGCATTTTGGCGCTCACGAGGGAGACAAACTGCTTTGGCTGTTTGCAAGGCTAGGAAAGAGCAGAGCCCCAGTCTTGCTGTTTATCTGCAATGACTGCCAGGGCAAGTGAGGACGAGCAAGACAATTCCTGCTTAGCACCTTCCTTGGAGGAGAGAGAGTGCAACGTTTCATTTCAGCATTTTGGCGCTCACGAGGGAGACAAAGTTCTTTGGCTGTTTGCAAGTCTAGGAAAGAGCAGAGCCCCAGTCTTGCTGTTTATCTGCAATGACTGCCAGGGCAAGTGAGGACCAGCAAGACAATTCCTGCCTAGCACCTTCCTTGGAGGAGAGAGAGTGCAACGTTTCATTTTAGCATTTTGGCGCTCACGAGCGAGACAAAATTCATGGCTGTTTGCAAGGCTAGGAAAGAGCAGAGCCCCAGTCTTGCTGTTTATCTGCAAAGACTGCCAGGGCAAGTGAGGACCAGCAACACAATTCCTGCCTAGCACCTTCCTTGGAGGAGAGAGAGTGCAACGTTTCATTTTAGCATTTTGGCGCTCACGAGGGAGACAAAACGCTTTGGCTGTTTGCAAGGCTAGGAAAGAGCAGAGCCCGAGTCTTGCTGTTTATCTGCAATGACTGCCAGGGCAAGTGAGGACCAGCACGACAATTCCTGCCTAGCGCCTTCCTTGGAGGAGAGAGAGTGCAACGTTTCATTTTAGCATTTAGGCGCTCACGAGAGAGACAAACTGCTTTGGCTGTTTGCAAGGCTAGGAAAGAGCAGAGCCCCAGTCTTGCTGTTTATCTGCAATGACTGCCAGGGCAAGTGAGGACCAGCAAGACAATTCCTGCCTAGCACCTTCCTTGGAGGAGAGAGAGTGCAACGTTTCATTTCAGCATTTTGGCGCTCACGAGGGAGACAAAGTTCTTTGGCTGTTTGCAAGTCTAGGAAAGAGCAGAGCCCCAGTCTTGCTGTTTATCTGCAATGACTGCCAGGGCAAGTGAGGACCAGCAAGACAATTCCTGCCTAGCACCTTCCTTGGAGGAGAGAGAGTGCAACGTTTCATTTTAGCATTTTGGCGCTCACGAGCGAGACAAAGTTCTTTGGCTGTTTGCAAGGCTAGGAAAGAGCAGAGCCCCAGTCTTGCTGTTTATCTGCAATGACTGCCAGGGCAAGTGAGGACCAGCAAGACAATTCCTGCCTAGCACCTTCCTTGGAGGAGAGAGAGTGCAACGTTTCATTTCAGCATTTTGGCGCTCACGAGGGAGACAAAATGCTTTGGCTGTTTGCAAGGCTAGGAAAGAGCAGAGCCCGAGTCTTGCTGTTTATCTGCAATGACTGCCAGGGCAAGTGAGGACCAGCAAGACAATTCCTGCCTAGCGCCTTCCTTGGAGGAGAGAGAGTGCAACGTTTCATTTTAGCATTTTGGCGCTCACGAGGGAGACAAACTGCTTTGGCTGTTTACAAGGCTAGGAAAGAGCAGAGCCCCAGTCTTGCTGTTTATCTGCAATGACTGCCAGGGCAAGTGAGGACCAGCAAGACAATTCCAGCCTAGCACCTTCCTTAGAAGAGATAGAGTGCAACGTTTCATTTTGCTTTTTGGAGTGCGAGAGAGAGGAAAAGCAGAGTGCCTGTTTGCAAGGCTAGGAAAGAGCAGAGCCCGAGTCTTACTGTTTATCTGCAATGACTGCCAGGGCAAGTGAGGACCAGCAAGACAATTCCTGCCTAGCACCTTCCTTGGAGGAGAGAGAGTGCAACGTTTCATTTTAGCATTTTTGCGCACACAAGGGAGACAAACTTCTTTGGCTGTTTGCAAGGCTAGGAAAGAGCAGAGCCCGAGTCTTGCTGTTTATCTGCAATGACTGCCAGGGCAAGTGAGGACCAGCAAGACAATTCCTGCCTAGCACCTTCCTGGGAGGAGAGAGAGTGCAACGTTTCATTTTAGCATTTTGGCGCTCACGAGCGAGACAAACTGCTTTGGCTGTTTGCAAGGCTAGGAAAGAGCAGAGCCCGAGTCTTGCTGTTTATCTGCAATGACTGCCAGGGCAAGTGAGGACCAGCAAGACAATTCCTGCCTAGCACCTTCCTTGGAGGAGAGAGAGTGCAACGTTTCATTTTAGCATTTTGGCGCTCACGAGCGAGACAAACTGCTTTGGCTGTTTGCAAGGCTAGGAAAGAGCAGAGCCCCAGTCTTGCTGTTTATCTGCAATGACTGCCAGGGCAAGTGAGGACCAGCAAGACAATTCCTGCCTAGCACCTTCCTTGGAGGAGAGTGCAACGTTTCATTTTAGCATTTTGGCGCTCACGAGCGAGACAAACTGCTTTGGCTGTTTGCAAGGCTAGGAAAGAGCAGAGCCCGAGTCTTGCTGTTTATCTGCAATGACTGCCAGGGCAAGTGAGGACCAGCAAGACAATTCCTGCCTAGCACCTTCCTTGGAGGAGAGAGAGTGCAACGTTTCATTTTAGCATTTTGGCGCTCACGAGCAAGACAAACTGCTTTGGCTGTTTGCAAGGCTAGGAAAGAGCAGAGCCCCAGTCTTGCTGTTTATCTGCAATGACTGCCAGGGCAAGTGAGGACCAGCAAGACAATTCCTGCCTAGCACCTTCCTTGGAGGAGAGAGAGTGCAACGTTTCATTTTAGCATTTTGGCGCTCACGAGCGAGACAAACTGCTTTGGCTGTTTGCAAGGCTAGGAAAGAGCAGAGCTCGAGTCTTGCTGTTTATCTGCAATGACTGCCAGTGCAAGTGAGGACCAGCAAGACAATTCCTGCCTAGCACCTTCCTTGGAGGAGAGAGAGTGCAACGTTTCATTTTAGCATTTTGGCGCTCACGAGCGAGACAAACTGCTTTGGCTGTTTGCAAGGCTAGAAAAGAGCAGAGCCCGAGTCTTGCTGTTTATCTGCAATGACTGCCAGGGCAAGTGAGGACCAGCAAGACAATTCCTGCCTAGCACCTTCCTTGGAGGAGAGAGAGTGCAACGTTTCATTTTGCTTTTTGGAGTGCGAGAGTGAGAAAAAGCAGAGTGCCTGTTTGCAAGGCTAGGAAAGAGCAGAGCCCGAGTCTTGCTGTTTATCTGCAATGACTGCCAGGGCAAGTGAGGACCAGCAAGACAATTCCTGCCTAGCACCTTCCTTGGAGGAGAGAGAGTGCAACGTTTCATTTTAGCATTTTGGCGCACACAAGGGAGACAAACTGCTTTGGCTGTTTGCAAGGCTAGGAAAGAGCAGAGCCCCAGTCTTGCTGTTTATCTGCAATGACTGCCAGGGCAAGTGAGGACCAGCAAGACAATTCCTGCCTAGCACCTTCCTTGGAGGAGAGAGAGTGCAACGTTTCATTTTAGCATTTAGGCGCTCACGAGGGAGACAATCTGTTTTGGCTGTTTGCAAGGCGAGGAAAGAGCAGAGCCCAAGTCTTGCTCTTTATCTGCAATGACTGCCAGGGCAAGTGAGGACCAGCAAGACAATTCCTGCCTAGCACCTTCCTTGGAGGAGAGAGAGTGCAACGATTCATTTTGCTTTTTGGAGTGCGAGAGAGAGAAAAAGCAGAGTGCCTGTTTGCAAGGCTAGGAAAGAGCAGAGCCCGAGTCTTACTGTTTATCTGCAATGACTGCCAGGGCAAGTGAGGACCAGCAAGACAATTCCTGCCTAGCACCTTCCTTGGAGGAGAGAGAGTGCAACCTTTCATTTTAGCATTTTGGCGCACACAAGGGAGACAAACTTCTTTGGCTGTTTGCAAGGCTAGGAAAGAGCAGAGCCCCAGTCTTGCTGTTTATCTGCAATGACTGCCAGGGCAAGTGAGGACCAGCAAGACAATTCCTGCCTAGCACCTTCCTGGGAGGAGAGAGAGTGCAACGTTTCATTTTAGCATTTAGGCGCTCACGAGGGAGACAAACTGCTTTGGCTGTTTGCAAGGCTAGGAAAGAGCAGAGCCCCAGTCTTGCTGTTTATCTGCAATGACTGCCAGAGCAAGTGAGGACCAGCAAGACAATTCCTGCCTAGCACCTTCCTTGGAGGAGAGAGAGTGCAACGTTTCATTTTAGCATTTTGGCGCTCACGAGCGAGACAAACTGCTTTGGCTGTTTGCAAGGCTAGGAAAGAGCAGAGCCCCAGTCTTGCTGTTTATCTGCAATGACTGCCAGGGCAAGTGAGGACCAGCAAGACAATTCCTGCCTAGCACCTTCCTTGGAGGAGAGAGAGTGCAACGTTTCATTTTAGCATTTTGGCGCTCACGAGGGAGACAAAATGCTTTGGCTGTTTGCAAGGCTAGGAAAGAGCAGAGCCCCAGTCTTGCTGTTTATCTGCAATGACTGCCAGGGCAAGTGAGGACCAGCAAGACAATTCCTGCCTAGCACCTTCCTTGGAGGAGAGAGAGTGCAACGTTTCATTTTAGCATTTTGACGCTCACAAGGGAGACGAACTGTATTGGCTGTTTGCAAGGCCAGGAAAGAGCAGAGCCCGAGTCTTGCTGTTTATCTGCAATGTCTGCCAGGGCAAGTGAGGACCAGCAAGACAATTCCTGCCTAGCACCTTCCTTGGAGGAGAGAGAGTGCAACGTTTCATTTTAGCATTTTGGCGCTCACGAGCGAGACAAACTGCTTTGGCTGTTTGCAAGGCTAGAAAAGAGCAGAGCCCGAGTCTTGCTGTTTATCTGCAATGACTGCCAGGGCAAGTGAGGACCAGCAAGACAATTCTTGCCTAGCACCTTCCTTGGAGGAGAGAGAGTGCAACGTTTCATTTTAGCATTTAGGCGCTCACGAGGGGGACAATCTGTTTTGGCTGTTTGCAAGGCGAGGAAAGAGCAGAGCCCAAGTCTTGCTCTTTATCTGCAATGACTGCCAGGGCAAGTGAGGACCAGCAAGACAATTCCTGCCTAGCACCTTCCTTGGAGGAGAGAGAGTGCAACGTTTCATTTTGCTTTTTGGAGTGCGAGAGAGAGAAAAAGCAGAGTGCCTGTTTGCAAGGCTAGAAAAGAGCAGAGCCCGAGTCTTGCTGTTTATCTGCAATGACTGCCAGGGCAAGTGAGGACAAGCAAGACAATTCCTGCCTAGCACCTTCCTTGGAGGAGAGAGAGTGCAACGTTTCATTTTAGCATTTTGGCGCTCACGAGCGAGACAAACTTCTTTGGCTGTTTGCAAGGCTAGGAAAGAGCAGAGCCCGAGTCTTGCTGTTTATCTGCAATGACTGCCAGGGCAAGTGAGGACCAGCAAGACAATTCCTGCCTAGCGCCTTCCTTGGAGGAGAGAGAGTGCAACGTTTCATTTTAGCATTTTGGCGCTCACGAGCGAGACAAACTGTTCTGGCTGTTTGCAAGGCGAGGAAAGAGCAGAGCCCGAGTCTTGCTGTTTATCTGCAATGACTGCCAGGGCAAGTGAGGACCAGCAAGACAATTCCTGCCTAGCACCTTCCTTGGAGGAGAGAGACTGCAACGTTTCATTTTAGCATTTTGGCGCTCACGAGTGAGACAAACTGATCTGGCTGTTTGCAAGGCTAGGAAAGAGCAGAGCCCCAGTCTTGCTGTTTATCTGCAATGACTGCCAGGGCAAGTGAGGACCAGCAAGACAATTCCTGCCTAGCACCTTCCTTGGAGGAGAGAGAGTGCAACGTTTCATTTTGCTTTTTGGAGTGCGAGAGTGAGAAAAAGCAGAGTGCCTGTTTCCAAGGCTAGGAAAGATCAGAGCCCCAGTCTTGCTGTTTATCTTCAATGACTGCCAGGGCAAGTGAGGACCAGCAAGACAATTCCTGCCTAGCACCTTCCTTGGAGGAGAGAGAGTGCAACGTTTCATTTTAGCATTTTGGCGCACACAAGGGAGACAAACTGCTTTGGCTGTTTGCAAGGCTAGGAAAGAGCAGAGCCCCAGTCTTGCTGTTTATCTGCAATGACTGCCAGGGCAAGTGAGGACCAGCAAGACAATTCCTGCCTAGCACCTTCCTTGGAGGAGAGAGAGTGCAACGTTTCATTTTAGCATTTTGGCGCTCACGAGCGAGACAAACTGCTTTGGCTGTTTGCAAGGCTAGGAAAGAGCAGAGCTCGAGTCTTGCTGTTTATCTGCAATGACTGCCAGTGCAAGTGAGGACCAGCAAGACAATTCCTGCCTAGCACCTTCCTTGGAGGAGAGAGAGTGCAACGTTTCATTTTAGCATTTTGGCGCTCACGAGCGAGACAAACTGCTTTGGCTGTTTGCAAGGCTAGAAAAGAGCAGAGCCCGAGTCTTGCTGTTTATCTGCAATGACTGCCAGGGCAAGTGAGGACCAGCAAGACAATTCCTGCCTAGCACCTTCCTTGGAGGAGAGAGAGTGCAACGTTTCATTTTGCTTTTTGGAGTGCGAGAGTGAGAAAAAGCAGAGTGCCTGTTTGCAAGGCTAGGAAAGAGCAGAGCCCGAGTCTTGCTGTTTATCTGCAATGACTGCCAGGGCAAGTGAGGACCAGCAAGACAATTCCTGCCTAGCACCTTCCTTGGAGGAGAGAGAGTGCAACGTTTCATTTTAGCATTTTGGCGCACACAAGGGAGACAAACTGCTTTGGCTGTTTGCAAGGCTAGGAAAGAGCAGAGCCCCAGTCTTGCTGTTTATCTGCAATGACTGCCAGGGCAAGTGAGGACCAGCAAGACAATTCCTGCCTAGCACCTTCCTTGGAGGAGAGAGAGTGCAACGTTTCATTTTAGCATTTAGGCGCTCACGAGGGAGACAATCTGTTTTGGCTGTTTGCAAGGCGAGGAAAGAGCAGAGCCCAAGTCTTGCTCTTTATCTGCAATGACTGCCAGGGCAAGTGAGGACCAGCAAGACAATTCCTGCCTAGCACCTTCCTTGGAGGAGAGAGAGTGCAACGATTCATTTTGCTTTTTGGAGTGCGAGAGAGAGAAAAAGCAGAGTGCCTGTTTGCAAGGCTAGGAAAGAGCAGAGCCCCAGTCTTACTGTTTATCTGCAATGACTGCCAGGGCAAGTGAGGACCAGCAAGACAATTCCTGCCTAGCACCTTCCTTGGAGGAGAGAGAGTGCAACCTTTCATTTTAGCATTTTGGCGCACACAAGGGAGACAAACTTCTTTGGCTGTTTGCAAGGCTAGGAAAGAGCAGAGCCCGAGTCTTGCTGTTTATCTGCAATGACTGCCAGGGCAAGTGAGGACCAGCAAGACAATTCCTGCCTAGCACCTTCCTTGGAGGAGAGAGAGTGCAACGTTTCATTTTAGCATTTTGGCGCTCACGAGGGAGACAAAATGCTTTGGCTGTTTGCAAGGCTAGGAAAGAGCAGAGCCCCAGTCTTGCTGTTTATCTGCAATGACTGCCAGGGCAAGTGAGGACCAGCAAGACAATTCCTGCCTAGCACCTTCCTTGGAGGAGAGAGAGTGCAACGTTTCATTTTAGCATTTTGACGCTCACAAGGGAGACGAACTGTATTGGCTGTTTGCAAGGCCAGGAAAGAGCAGAGCCCGAGTCTTGCTGTTTATCTGCAATGTCTGCCAGGGCAAGTGAGGACCAGCAAGACAATTCCTGCCTAGCACCTTCCTTGGAGGAGAGAGAGTGCAACGTTTCATTTTAGCATTTTGGCGCTCACGAGCGAGACAAACTGCTTTGGCTGTTTGCAAGGCTAGAAAAGAGCAGAGCCCGAGTCTTGCTGTTTATCTGCAATGACTGCCAGGGCAAGTGAGGACCAGCAAGACAATTCTTGCCTAGCACCTTCCTTGGAGGAGAGAGAGTGCAACGTTTCATTTTAGCATTTAGGCGCTCACGAGGGGGACAATCTGTTTTGGCTGTTTGCAAGGCGAGGAAAGAGCAGAGCCCAAGTCTTGCTCTTTATCTGCAATGACTGCCAGGGCAAGTGAGGACCAGCAAGACAATTCCTGCCTAGCACCTTCCTTGGAGGAGAGAGAGTGCAACGTTTCATTTTGCTTTTTGGAGTGCGAGAGAGAGAAAAAGCAGAGTGCCTGTTTGCAAGGCTAGAAAAGAGCAGAGCCCGAGTCTTGCTGTTTATCTGCAATGACTGCCAGGGCAAGTGAGGACAAGCAAGACAATTCCTGCCTAGCACCTTCCTTGGAGGAGAGAGAGTGCAACGTTTCATTTTAGCATTTTGGCGCTCACGAGCGAGACAAACTTCTTTGGCTGTTTGCAAGGCTAGGAAAGAGCAGAGCCCGAGTCTTGCTGTTTATCTGCAATGACTGCCAGGGCAAGTGAGGACCAGCAAGACAATTCCTGCCTAGCGCCTTCCTTGGAGGAGAGAGAGTGCAACGTTTCATTTTAGCATTTTGGCGCTCACGAGCGAGACAAACTGTTCTGGCTGTTTGCAAGGCGAGGAAAGAGCAGAGCCCGAGTCTTGCTGTTTATCTGCAATGACTGCCAGGGCAAGTGAGGACCAGCAAGACAATTCCTGCCTAGCACCTTCCTTGGAGGAGAGAGAGTGCAACGTTTCATTTTAGCATTTTGGCGCTCACGAGCGAGACAAACTGCTTTGGCTGTTTGCAAGGCTAGGAAAGAGCAGAGCTCGAGTCTTGCTGTTTATCTGCAATGACTGCCAGTGCAAGTGAGGACCAGCAAGACAATTCCTGCCTAGCACCTTCCTTGGAGGAGAGAGAGTGCAACGTTTCATTTTAGCATTTTGGCGCTCACGAGCGAGACAAACTGCTTTGGCTGTTTGCAAGGCTAGAAAAGAGCAGAGCCCGAGTCTTGCTGTTTATCTGCAATGACTGCCAGGGCAAGTGAGGACCAGCAAGACAATTCCTGCCTAGCACCTTCCTTGGAGGAGAGAGAGTGCAACGTTTCATTTTGCTTTTTGGAGTGCGAGAGTGAGAAAAAGCAGAGTGCCTGTTTGCAAGGCTAGGAAAGAGCAGAGCCCGAGTCTTGCTGTTTATCTGCAATGACTGCCAGGGCAAGTGAGGACCAGCAAGACAATTCCTGCCTAGCACCTTCCTTGGAGGAGAGAGAGTGCAACGTTTCATTTTAGCATTTTGGCGCACACAAGGGAGACAAACTGCTTTGGCTGTTTGCAAGGCTAGGAAAGAGCAGAGCCCCAGTCTTGCTGTTTATCTGCAATGACTGCCAGGGCAAGTGAGGACCAGCAAGACAATTCCTGCCTAGCACCTTCCTTGGAGGAGAGAGAGTGCAACGTTTCATTTTAGCATTTAGGCGCTCACGAGGGAGACAATCTGTTTTGGCTGTTTGCAAGGCGAGGAAAGAGCAGAGCCCAAGTCTTGCTCTTTATCTGCAATGACTGCCAGGGCAAGTGAGGACCAGCAAGACAATTCCTGCCTAGCACCTTCCTTGGAGGAGAGAGAGTGCAACGTTTCATTTTAGCATTTTGGCGCTCACGAGGGAGACAAAATGCTTTGGCTGTTTGCAAGGCTAGGAAAGAGCAGAGCCCCAGTCTTGCTGTTTATCTGCAATGACTGCCAGGGCAAGTGAGGACCAGCAAGACAATTCCTGCCTAGCACCTTCCTTGGAGGAGAGAGAGTGCAACGTTTCATTTTAGCATTTTGACGCTCACAAGGGAGACGAACTGTATTGGCTGTTTGCAAGGCCAGGAAAGAGCAGAGCCCGAGTCTTGCTGTTTATCTGCAATGTCTGCCAGGGCAAGTGAGGACCAGCAAGACAATTCCTGCCTAGCACCTTCCTTGGAGGAGAGAGAGTGCAACGTTTCATTTTAGCATTTTGGCGCTCACGAGCGAGACAAACTGCTTTGGCTGTTTGCAAGGCTAGAAAAGAGCAGAGCCCGAGTCTTGCTGTTTATCTGCAATGACTGCCAGGGCAAGTGAGGACCAGCAAGACAATTCTTGCCTAGCACCTTCCTTGGAGGAGAGAGAGTGCAACGTTTCATTTTAGCATTTTGGCGCTCACGAGCGAGACAAACTGCTTTGGCTGTTTGCAAGGCTAGAAAAGAGCAGAGCCCGAGTCTTGCTGTTTATCTGCAATGACTGCCAGGGCAAGTGAGGACCAGCAAGACAATTCCTGCCTAGCGCCTTCCTTGGAGGAGGGAGAGTGCAACGTTTCATTTTGCTTTTTGGAGTGCGAGAGTGAGAAAAAGCAGAGTGCCTGTTTCCAAGGCTAGGAAAGATCAGAGCCCCAGTCTTGCTGTTTATCTGCAATGACTGCCAGGGCAAGTGAGGACCAGCAAGACAATTCCTGCCTAGCGCCTTCCTTGGAGGAGAGAGAGTGCAACGTTTCATTTTAGCATTTTGGCGCTCACGAGGGAGACAAACTGCTTTGGCTGTTTGCAAGGCTAGGAAAGAGCAGAGCCCCAGTCTTGCTGTTTATCTGCAATGACTGCCAGAGCAAGTGAGGACCAGCAAGACAATTCCTGCCTAGCACCTTCCTTGGAGGAGAGAGAGTGCAACGTTTCATTTTAGCATTTTGGCGCTCACGAGCGAGACAAACTGCTTTGGCTGTTTGCAAGGCTAGGAAAGAGCAGAACCCGAGTCTTGCTGTTTATCTGCAATGACTGCCAGGGCAAGTGAGGACCAGCAAGACAATTCCTGCCTAGCACCTTCCTTGGAGGAGAGAGAGTGCAACGTTTCATTTTAGCATTTTGGCGCTCACGAGGGAGACAAAATGCTTTGGCTGTTTGCAAGGCTAGGAAAGAGCAGAGCCCCAGTCTTGCTGTTTATCTGCAATCACTGCCAGGGCAAGTGAGGACCAGCAAGACAATTCCTGCCTAGCACCTTCCTTGGAGGAGAGAGAGTGCAACGTTTCATTTTAGCATTTTGGCGCTCACGAGCGAGACAAACTGCTTTGGCTGTTTGCAAGGCTAGGAAAGAGCAGAGCCCGAGTCTTGCTGTTTATCTGCAATGACTGCCAGGGCAAGTGAGGACCAGCAAGACAATTCCTGCCTAGCACCTTCCTTGGAGGAGAGAGAGTGCAACGTTTCATTTTAGCATTTTGGCGCTCACGAGGGAGACAAACTGCTTTGGCTGTTTGCAACGCTAGGAAAGAGCAGAGCCCCAGTCTTGCTGTTTATCTGCAATGACTGCCAGGGCAAGTGAGGACCAGCAAGACAATTCCTGCCTAGCACCTTCCTTGGAGGAGAGAGAGTGCAACGTTTCATTTTGCTTTTTGGAGTGCGAGAGAGAGAAAAAGCAGAGTGCCTGTTTGCAAGGCTAGGAAAGAGCAGAGCCCGAGTCTTACTGTTTATCTGCAATGCTGCCAGGGCAAGTGAGGACCAGCAAGACAATTCCTGCCTAGCACCTTCCTTGGAGGAGAGAGAGTGCAACGTTTCATTTTAGCATTTTGGCGCACACAAGGGAGACAAACTTCTTTGGCTGTTTGCAAGGCTAGGAAAGAGCAGAGCCCCAGTCTTGCTGTTTATCTGCAATGACTGCCAGGGCAAGTGAGGACCAGCAAGACAATTCCTGCCTACCACCTTCCTTGGAGGAGAGAGAGTGCAACGTTTCATTTTAGCATTTTGGCGCTCACGAGCGAGACAAACTGCTCTGGCTGTTTGCAAGGCTAGGAAAGAGCAGAGCCCGAGTCTTGCTGTTTATCTGCAATGACTGCCAGGGCAAGTGAGGACCAGCAAGTCAATTCCTGCCTAGCACCTTCCTTGGAGGAGAGAGAGTGTAACGTTTCATTTTAGCATTTTGGCGCACACAAGGGAGAAAAACTGCTTTGGCTGTTTGCAAGGCTAGGAAAGAGCAGAGCCCCAGTCTTGCTGTTTATCTGCAATGACTGCCAGGGCAAGTGAGGACCAGCAAGACAATTCCTGCCTAGCACCTTCCTTGGAGGAGAGAGAGTGCAACGTTTCATTTTAGCATTTTGTCGCTCACGAGGGAGACAAACTGCTTTGGCTGTTTGCAAGGCTAGGAAAGAGCAGAGCCCCAGTCTTGCTGTTTATCTGCAATGACTGCCAGGGCAAGTGAGGACCAGCAAGACAATTCCTGCCTAGCACTTTCCTTGGAGGAGAGAGAGTGCAACGTTTCATTTTAGCATTTTGCCGCTCACGAGGGAGACAAACTGCTTTGGCTGTTTGCAAGGCTAGGAAAGAGCAGAGCCCCAGTCTTGCTGTTTATCTGCAATGACTGCCAGGGCAAGTGAGGACCAGCAAGACAATTCCTGCCTAGCACCTTCCTTGGAGGAGAGAGAGTGCAACGTTTCATTTTAGCATTTTGGCGCTCACGAGGGAGACAAAATGCTTTGGCTGTTTGCAAGGCTAGGAAAGAGCAGAGCCCGAGTCTTGCTGTTTATCTGCAATGACTGCCAGGGCAAGTGAGGACCAGCAAGACAATTCCTGCCTAGCGCCTTCCTTGGAGGAGAGAGAGTGCAACGTTTCATTTTAGCATTTTGGCGCTCACGAGGGAGACAAACTGCTTTGGCTGTTTGCAAGGCTAGGAAAGAGCAGAGCCCCAGTCTTGCTGTTTATCTGCAATGACTGCCAGAGCAAGTGAGGACCAGCAAGACAATTCCTGCCTAGCACCTTCCTTGGAGGAGAGAGAGTGCAACGTTTCATTTTAGCATTTTGGCGCTCACGAGCGAGACAAACTGCTTTGGCTGTTTGCAAGGCTAGGAAAGAGCAGAGCCCGAGTCTTGCTGTTTATCTGCAATGACTGCCAGGGCAAGTGAGGACCAGCAAGACAATTCCTGCCTAGCACCTTCCTTGGAGGAGAGAGAGTGCAACGTTTCATTTTAGCATTTTGGCGCTCACGAGGGAGACAAAATGCTTTGGCTGTTTGCAAGGCTAGGAAAGAGCAGAGCCCCAGTCTTGCTGTTTATCTGCAATCACTGCCAGGGCAAGTGAGGACCAGCAAGACAATTCCTGCCTAGCACCTTCCTTGGAGGAGAGAGAGTGCAACGTTTCATTTTAGCATTTTGGCGCTCACGAGCGAGACAAACTGCTATGGCTGTTTGCAAGGCTAGGAAAGAGCAGAGCCCGAGTCTTGCTGTTTATCTGCAATGACTGCCAGGGCAAGTGAGGACCAGCAAGACAATTCCTGCCTAGCACCTTCCTTGGAGGAGAGAGAGTGCAACGTTTCATTTTAGCATTTTGGCGCTCACGAGGGAGACAAAATGCTTTGGCTGTTTGCAAGGCTAGGAAAGAGCAGAGCCCGAGTCTTGCTGTTTATCTGCAATGACTGCCAGGGCAAGTGAGGACCAGCAAGACAATTCCTGCCTAGCGCCTTCCTTGGAGGAGAGAGAGTGCAACGTTTCATTTTAGCATTTTGGCGCTCACGAGGGAGACAAACTGCTTTGGCTGTTTGCAAGGCTAGGAAAGAGCAGAGCCCCAGTCTTGCTGTTTATCTGCAATGACTGCCAGGGCAAGTGAGGACCAGCAAGACAATTCCTGCCTAGCACCTTCCTTGGAGGAGAGAGAGTGCAACGTTTCATTTTGCTTTTTGGAGTGCGAGAGAGAGAAAAAGCAGAGTGCCTGTTTGCAAGGCTAGGAAAGAGCAGAGCCCGAGTCTTGCTGTTTATCTGCAATGACTGCCAGGGCAAGTGAGGACCAGCAAGTCAATTCCTGCCTAGCACCTTCCTTGGAGGAGAGAGAGTGTAACGTTTCATTTTAGCATTTTGGCGCACACAAGGGAGAAAAACTGCTTTGGCTGTTTGCAAGGCTAGGAAAGAGCAGAGCCCCAGTCTTGCTGTTTATCTGCAATGACTGCCAGGGCAAGTGAGGACCAGCAAGACAATTCCTGCCTAGCACCTTCCTTGGAGGAGAGAGAGTGCAACGTTTCATTTTAGCATTTTGTCGCTCACGAGGGAGACAAACTGCTTTGGCTGTTTGCAAGGCTAGGAAAGAGCAGAGCCCCAGTCTTGCTGTTTATCTGCAATGACTGCCAGGGCAAGTGAGGACCAGCAAGACAATTCCTGCCTAGCACCTTCCTTGGAGGAGAGAGAGTGCAACGTTTCATTTTAGCATTTTGGCGCTCACGAGCGAGACAAACTTCTTTGGCTGTTTGCAAGGCTAGGAAAGAGCAGAGCCCGATTCTTGCTGTTTATCTGCAATGACTGCCAGGGCAAGTGAGGACCAGCAAGACAATTCCTGCCTACCACCTTCCTTGGAGGAGAGAGAGTGCAACGTTTCATTTTAGCATTTTGGCGCTCACGAGCGAGACAAACTGCTCTGGCTGTTTGCAAGGCTAGGAAAGAGCAGAGCCCGAGTCTTGCTGTTTATCTGCAATGACTGCCAGGGCAAGTGAGGACCAGCAAGTCAATTCCTGCCTAGCACCTTCCTTGGAGGAGAGAGAGTGCAACGTTTCATTTTAGCATTTTGGCGCACACAAGGGAGACAAACTGATTTGGCTGTTTGCAAGGCTAGGAAAGAGCAGAGCCCGAGTCTTGCTGTTTATCTGCAATGACTGCCAGGGCAAGTGAGGACCAGCAAGACAATTCCTGCCTAGCACCTTCCTTGGAGGAGAGAGAGTGCAACGTTTCATTTTAGCATTTTGGCGCACACAAGGGAGACAAACTGCTTTGGCTGTTTGCAAGGCTAGGAAAGAGCAGAGCCCCAGTCTTGCTGTTTATCTGCAATGACTGCCAGGGCAAGTGAGGACCAGCAAGACAATTCCTGCGTACCACCTTCCTTGGAGGAGAGAGAGTGCAACGTTTCATTTTAGCATTTAGGCGCTCACGAGGGAGACAAACTGCTTTGGCTGTTTGCAACGCTAGGAAAGAGCAGAGCCCCAGTCTTGCTGTTTATCTGCAATGACTGCCAGGGCAAGTGAGGACCAGCAAGACAATTCCTGCCTAGCACCTTCCTTGGAGGAGAGAGAGTGCAACGTTTCATTTTGCTTTTTGGAGTGCGAGAGAGAGAAAAAGCAGAGTGCCTGTTTGCAAGGCTAGGAAAGAGCAGAGCCCGAGTCTTGCTGTTTATCTGCAATGACTGCCAGGGCAAGTGAGGACCAGCAAGTCAATTCCTGCCTAGCACCTTCCTTGGAGGAGAGAGAGTGTAACGTTTCATTTTAGCATTTTGGCGCACACAAGGGAGAAAAACTGCTTTGGCTGTTTGCAAGGCTAGGAAAGAGCAGAGCCCCAGTCTTGCTGTTTATCTGCAATGACTGCCAGGGCAAGTGAGGACCAGCAAGACAATTCCTGCCTAGCACCTTCCTTGGAGGAGAGAGAGTGCAACGTTTCATTTTAGCATTTTGTCGCTCACGAGGGAGACAAACTGCTTTGGCTGTTTGCAAGGCTAGGAAAGAGCAGAGCCCCAGTCTTGCTGTTTATCTGCAATGACTGCCAGGGCAAGTGAGGACCAGCAAGACAATTCCTGCCTAGCACCTTCCTTGGAGGAGAGAGAGTGCAACGTTTCATTTTAGCATTTTGGCGCTCACGAGCGAGACAAACTTCTTTGGCTGTTTGCAAGGCTAGGAAAGAGCAGAGCCCGATTCTTGCTGTTTATCTGCAATGACTGCCAGGGCAAGTGAGGACCAGCAAGACAATTCCTGCCTACCACCTTCCTTGGAGGAGAGAGAGTGCAACGTTTCATTTTAGCATTTTGGCGCTCACGAGCGAGACAAACTGCTCTGGCTGTTTGCAAGGCTAGGAAAGAGCAGAGCCCGAGTCTTGCTGTTTATCTGCAATGACTGCCAGGGCAAGTGAGGACCAGCAAGTCAATTCCTGCCTAGCACCTTCCTTGGAGGAGAGAGAGTGCAACGTTTCATTTTAGCATTTTGGCGCACACAAGGGAGACAAACTGCTTTGGCTGTTTGCAAGGCTAGGAAAGAGCAGAGCCCGAGTCTTGCTGTTTATCTGCAATGACTGCCAGGGCAAGTGAGGACCAGCAAGACAATTCCTGCCTAGCACCTTCCTTGGAGGAGAGAGAGTGCAACGTTTCATTTTAGCATTTTGGCGCACACAAGGGAGACAAACTGCTTTGGCTGTTTGCAAGGCTAGGAAAGAGCAGAGCCCGATTCTTGCTGTTTATCTGCAATGACTGCCAGGGCAAGTGAGGACCAGCAAGACAATTCCTGCGTACCACCTTCCTTGGAGGAGAGAGAGTGCAACGTTTCATTTTAGCATTTAGGCGCTCACGAGGGAGACAAACTGCTTTGGCTGTTTGCAAGGCTAGGAAAGAGCAGAGCCCCAGTCTTGCTGTTTATCTGCAATGACTGCCAGGGCAAGTGAGGACCAGCAAGACAATTCCTGCCTAGCACCTTCCTTGGAGGAGAGAGAGTGCAACGTTTCATTTTGCTTTTTGGAGTGCGAGAGAGAGAAAAAGCAGAGTGCCTGTTTGCAAGGCTAGGAAAGAGCAGAGCCCGAGTCTTGCTGTTTATCTGCAATGACTGCCAGGGCAAGTGAGGACCAGCAAGTCAATTCCTGCCTAGCACCTTCCTTGGAGGAGAGAGAGTGTAACGTTTCATTTTAGCATTTTGGCGCACACAAGGGAGAAAAACTGCTTTGGCTGTTTGCAAGGCTAGGAAAGAGCAGAGCCCCAGTCTTGCTGTTTATCTGCAATGACTGCCAGGGCAAGTGAGGACCAGCAAGACAATTCCTGCCTAGCACCTTCCTTGGAGGAGAGAGAGTGCAACGTTTCATTTTAGCATTTTGTCGCTCACGAGGGAGACAAACTGCTTTGGCTGTTTGCAAGGCTAGGAAAGAGCAGAGCCCCAGTCTTGCTGTTTATCTGCAATGACTGCCAGGGCAAGTGAGGACCAGCAAGACAATTCCTGCCTAGCACCTTCCTTGGAGGAGAGAGAGTGCAACGTTTCATTTTAGCATTTTGGCGCTCACGAGCGAGACAAACTTCTTTGGCTGTTTGCAAGGCTAGGAAAGAGCAGAGCCCGATTCTTGCTGTTTATCTGCAATGACTGCCAGGGCAAGTGAGGACCAGCAAGACAATTCCTGCCTACCACCTTCCTTGGAGGAGAGAGAGTGCAACGTTTCATTTTAGCATTTTGGCGCTCACGAGCGAGACAAACTGCTCTGGCTGTTTGCAAGGCTAGGAAAGAGCAGAGCCCGAGTCTTGCTGTTTATCTGCAATGACTGCCAGGGCAAGTGAGGACCAGCAAGTCAATTCCTGCCTACCACCTTCCTTGGAGGAGAGAGAGTGCAACGTTTCATTTTAGCATTTTGGCGCACACAAGGGAGACAAACTGCTTTGGCTGTTTGCAAGGCTAGGAAAGAGCAGAGCCCCAGTCTTGCTGTTTATCTGCAATGACTGCCAGGGCAAGTGAGGACCAGCAAGACAATTCCTGCGTACCACCTTCCTTGGAGGAGAGAGAGTGCAACGTTTCATTTTAGCATTTAGGCGCTCACGAGGGAGACAAACTGCTTTGGCTGTTTGCAAGGCTAGGAAAGAGCAGAGCGCAAGTCTTGCTGTTTATCTGCAATGACTGCCAGAGCAAGTGAGGACCAGCAAGACAATTCCTGCCTAGCACCTTCCTTGGAGGAGAGAGAGTGCAACGTTTCATTTTAGCATTTTGGCGCTCACGAGCGAGACAAACTGCTTTGGCTGTTTGCAAGGCTAGGAAACAGCAGAGCGCCAGTCTTGCTGTTTATCTGCAATGACTGCCAGGGCAAGTGAGGACCAGCAAGACAATTCCTGCCTAGCACCTTCCTTGGAGGAGAGAGAGTGCAACGTTTCATTTTAGCATTTTGGCGCTCACGAGCGAGACAAACTGCTTTGGCTGTTTGCAAGGCTAGGAAAGAGCAGAGCCCGAGTCTTCCTCTTTATCTGCAATGACTGCCAGGGCAAGTGAGGACCAGCAAGACAATTCCTGCCTAGCACCTTCGTTGGAGGAGAGAGAGTGCAACGTTTCATTTTAGCATTTTGGCGCTCACGAGCGAGACAAACTGCTTTGGCTGTTTGCAAGGCTAGGAAAGAGCAGAGCCCGAGTCTTGCTGTTTATCTGCAATGACTGCCAGGGCAAGTGAGGACCAGCAAGACAATTCCTGCCTAGCACCTTCCTTGGAGGAGAGAGAGTGCAACGTTTCTTTTTAGCATTTTGGCGCTCACGAGCGAGACAATCTGTTTTGGCTGTTTGCAAGGCTAGGAAAGAGCAGAGCCCGAGTCTTACTGTTTATCTGCAATGACTGCCAGGGCAAGTGAGGACCAGCAAGACAATTCCTGCCTAGCACCTTCCTTGGAGGAGAGAGAGTGCAACGTTTCATTTTAGCATTTTGGCGCTCACGAGGGAGACAAACTGCTTTGGCTGTTTGCAAGGCTAGGAAAGAGCAGAGCCCCAGTCTTGCTGTTTATCTGCAATGACTGCCAGGGCAAGTGAGGACCAGCAAGACAATTCCTGCCTAGCACCTTCCTTGGAGGAGAGAGAGTGCAACGTTTCATTTTAGCATTTTGGCGCTCACGAGCGAGACAAACTGCTTTGGCTGTTTGCAAGGCTAGGAAAGAGCAGAGCCCGAGTCTTGCTGTTTATCTGCAATGACTGCCAGGGCAAGTGAGGACCAGCAAGACAATTCCTGCCTAGCGCCTTCCTTGGAGGAGAGAGAGTGCAACGTTTCATTTTAGCATTTTGGCGCTCACGAGGGAGACAAACTGCTTTGGCTGTTTACAAGGCTAGGAAAGAGCAGAGCCCCAGTCTTGCTGTTTATCTGCAATGACTGCCAGGGCAAGTGAGGACCAGCAAGACAATTCCTGCCTAGCACCTTCCTTGGAAGAGATAGAGTGCAACGTTTCATTTTGCTTTTTGGAGTGCGAGAGAGAGGAAAAGCAGAGTGCCTGTTTGCAAGGCTAGGAAAGAGCAGAGCCCGAGTCTTGCTGTTTATCTGCAATGACTGCCAGGGCAAGTGAGGACCAGCAAGACAATTCCTGCCTAGCACCTTCCTGGGAGGAGAGAGAGTGCAACGTTTCATTTTAGCATTTTGGCGCTCACGAGCGAGACAAACTGCTTTGGCTGTTTGCAAGGCTAGGAAAGAGCAGAGCCCGAGTCTTGCTGTTTATCTGCAATGACTGCCAGGGCAAGTGAGGACCAGCAAGACAATTCCTGCCTAGCACCTTCCTTGGAGGAGAGAGAGTGCAACGTTTCATTTTAGCATTTTGGCGCTCACGAGCGAGACAAACTGCTTTGGCTGTTTGCAAGGCTAGGAAAGAGCAGAGCCCCAGTCTTGCTGTTTATCTGCAATGACTGCCAGGGCAAGTGAGGACCAGCAAGACAATTCCTGCCTAGCACCTTCCTTGGAGGAGAGAGAGTGCAACGTTTCATTTTAGCATTTAGGCGCTCACGAGGGAGACAATCTGTTTTGGCTGTTTGCAAGGCGAGGAAAGAGCAGAGCCCAAGTCTTGCTCTTTATCTGCAATGTCTGCAGGGCAAGTGAGGACCAGCAAGACAATTCCTGCCTAGCACCTTCCTTGGAGGAGAGAGAGTGCAACATTTCATTTTGCTTTTTGGAGTGCGAGAGAGAGAAAAAGCAGAGTGCCTGTTTGCAAGGCTAGAAAAGAGCAGAGCCCGAGTCTTGCTGTTTATCTGCAATGACTGCCAGGGCAAGTGAGGACAAGCAAGACAATTCCTGCCTAGCACCTTCCTTGGAGGAGAGAGAGTGCAACGTTTCATTTTAGCATTTTGGCGCTCACGAGCGAGACAAACTTCTTTGGCTGTTTGCAAGGCTAGGAAAGGGCAGAGCCCGAGTCTTGCTGTTTATCTGCAATGACTGCCAGGGCAAGTGAGGACCAGCAAGACAATTCCTGCCTAGCGCCTTCCTTGGAGGAGAGAGAGTGCAACGTTACATTTTAGCATTTTGGCGCTCACGAGCGAGACAAACTGTTCTGGCTGTTTGCAAGGCGAGGAAAGAGCAGAGCCCGAGTCTTGCTGTTTATCTGCAATGACTGCCAGGGCAAGTGAGGACCAGCAAGACAATTCCTGCCTAGCACCTTCCTTGGAGGAGAGAGAGTGCAACGTTTCATTTTAGCATTTTGCCGCTCACGAGGGAGACAAACTGCTTTGGCTGTTTGCAAGGCTAGGAAAGAGCAGAGCCCCAGTCTTGCTGTTTATCTGCAATGACTGCCAGGGCAAGTGAGGACCAGCAAGACAATTCCTGCCTAGCACCTTCCTTGGAGGAGAGAGAGTGCAACGTTTCATTTTAGCATTTTGGCGCTCACGAGGGAGACAAAATGCTTTGGCTGTTTGCAAGGCTAGGAAAGAGCAGAGCCCGAGTCTTGCTGTTTATCTGCAATGACTGCCAGGGCAAGTGAGGACCAGCAAGACAATTCCTGCCTAGCGCCTTCCTTGGAGGAGAGAGAGTGCAACGTTTCTTTTTAGCATTTTGGCGCTCACGAGCGAGACAATCTGTTTTGGCTGTTTGCAAGGCTAGGAAAGAGCAGAGCCCGAGTCTTACTGTTTATCTGCAATGACTGCCAGGGCAAGTGAGGACCAGCAAGACAATTCCTGCCTAGCACCTTCCTTGGAGGAGAGAGAGTGCAACGTTTCATTTTAGCATTTTGGCGCTCACGAGGGAGACAAACTGCTTTGGCTGTTTGCAAGGCTAGGAAAGAGCAGAGCCCCAGTCTTGCTGTTTATCTGCAATGACTGCCAGGGCAAGTGAGGACCAGCAAGACAATTCCTGCCTAGCACCTTCCTTGGAGGAGAGAGAGTGCAACGTTTCATTTTAGCATTTTGGCGCTCACGAGCGAGACAAACTGCTTTGGCTGTTTGCAAGGCTAGGAAAGAGCAGAGCCCCAGTCTTGCTGTTTATCTGCAATGACTGCCAGGGCAAGTGAGGACCAGCAAGACAATTCCTGCCTAGCACCTTCCTTGGAGGAGAGAGAGTGCAACGTTTCATTTTAGCATTTTGGCGCTCACGAGCGAGACAAACTGCTTTGGCTGTTTGCAAGGCTAGGAAAGAGCAGAGCCCGAGTCTTGCTGTTTATCTGCAATGACTGCCAGGGCAAGTGAGGACCAGCAAGACAATTCCTGCCTAGCACCTTCCTTGGAGGAGAGAGAGTGCAACGTTTCTTTTTAGCATTTTGGCGCTCACGAGCGAGACAATCTGTTTTGGCTGTTTGCAAGGCTAGGAAAGAGCAGAGCCCGAGTCTTACTGTTTATCTGCAATGACTGCCAGGGCAAGTGAGGACCAGCAAGACAATTCCTGCCTAGCACCTTCCTTGGAGGAGAGAGAGTGCAACGTTTCATTTTAGCATTTTGGCGCTCACGAGGGAGACAAAATGCTTTGGCTGTTTGCAAGGCTAGGAAAGAGCAGAGCCCGAGTCTTGCTGTTTATCTGCAATGACTGCCAGGGCAAGTGAGGACCAGCAAGACAATTCCTGCCTAGCGCCTTCCTTGGAGGAGAGAGAGTGCAACGTTTCATTTTAGCATTTTGGCGCTCACGAGGGAGACAAACTGCTTTGGCTGTTTACAAGGCTAGGAAAGAGCAGAGCCCCAGTCTTGCTGTTTATCTGCAATGACTGCCAGGGCAAGTGAGGACCAGCAAGACAATTCCTGCCTAGCACCTTCCTTGGAAGAGATAGAGTGCAACGTTTCATTTTGCTTTTTGGAGTGCGAGAGAGAGGAAAAGCAGAGTGCCTGTTTGCAAGGCTAGGAAAGAGCAGAGCCCGAGTCTTGCTGTTTATCTGCAATGACTGCCAGGGCAAGTGAGGACCAGCAAGACAATTCCTGCCTAGCACCTTCCTGGGAGGAGAGAGAGTGCAACGTTTCATTTTAGCATTTTGGCGCTCACGAGCGAGACAAACTGCTTTGGCTGTTTGCAAGGCTAGGAAAGAGCAGAGCCCGAGTCTTGCTGTTTATCTGCAATGACTGCCAGGGCAAGTGAGGACCAGCAAGACAATTCCTGCCTAGCACCTTCCTTGGAGGAGAGAGAGTGCAACGTTTCATTTTAGCATTTTGCCGCTCACGAGGGAGACAAACTGCTTTGGCTGTTTGCAAGGCTAGGAAAGAGCAGAGCCCCAGTCTTGCTGTTTATCTGCAATGACTGCCAGGGCAAGTGAGGACCAGCAAGACAATTCCTGCCTAGCACCTTCCTTGGAGGAGAGAGAGTGCAACGTTTCATTTTAGCATTTTGGCGCTCACGAGGGAGACAAAATGCTTTGGCTGTTTGCAAGGCTAGGAAAGAGCAGAGCCCGAGTCTTGCTGTTTATCTGCAATGACTGCCAGGGCAAGTGAGGACCAGCAAGACAATTCCTGCCTAGCGCCTTCCTTGGAGGAGAGAGAGTGCAACGTTTCATTTTAGCATTTTGGCGCTCACGAGGGAGACAAACTGCTTTGGCTGTTTGCAAGGCTAGGAAAGAGCAGAGCCCCAGTCTTGCTGTTTATCTGCAATGACTGCCAGAGCAAGTGAGGACCAGCAAGACAATTCCTGCCTAGCACCTTCCTTGGAGGAGAGAGAGTGCAACGTTTCATTTTAGCATTTTGGCGCTCACGAGCGAGACAAACTGCTTTGGCTGTTTGCAAGGCTAGGAAAGAGCAGAGCCCGAGTCTTGCTGTTTATCTGCAATGACTGCCAGGGCAAGTGAGGACCAGCAAGACAATTCCTGCCTAGCACCTTCCTTGGAGGAGAGAGAGTGCAACGTTTCATTTTAGCATTTTGGCGCTCACGAGGGAGACAAAATGCTTTGGCTGTTTGCAAGGCTAGGAAAGAGCAGAGCCCCAGTCTTGCTGTTTATCTGCAATCACTGCCAGGGCAAGTGAGGACCAGCAAGACAATTCCTGCCTAGCACCTTCCTTGGAGGAGAGAGAGTGCAACGTTTCATTTTAGCATTTTGGCGCTCACGAGCGAGACAAACTGCTTTGGCTGTTTGCAAGGCTAGGAAAGAGCAGAGCCCGAATCTTGCTGTTTATCTGCAATGACTGCCAGGGCAAGTGAGGACCAGCAAGACAATTCCTGCCTAGCACCTTCCTTGGAGGAGAGAGAGTGCAACGTTTCATTTTAGCATTTTGGCGCTCACGAGGGAGACAAAATGCTTTGGCTGTTTGCAAGGCTAGGAAAGAGCAGAGCCCGAGTCTTGCTGTTTATCTGCAATGACTGCCAGGGCAAGTGAGGACCAGCAAGACAATTCCTGCCTAGCGCCTTCCTTGGAGGAGAGAGAGTGCAACGTTTCATTTTAGCATTTTGGCGCTCACGAGGGAGACAAACTCCTTTGGCTGTTTGCAACGCTAGGAAAGAGCAGAGCCCCAGTCTTGCTTTTTATCTGCAATGACTGCCAGGGCAAGTGAGGACCAGCAAGACAATTCCTGCCTAGCACCTTCCTTGGAGGAGAGAGAGTGCAACGTTTCATTTTGCTTTTTGGAGTGCGAGAGAGAGAAAAAGCAGAGTGCCTGTTTGCAAGGCTAGGAAAGAGCAGAGCCCGAGTCTTGCTGTTTATCTGCAATGACTGCCAGGGCAAGTGAGGACCAGCAAGACAATTCCTGCCTAGCACCTTCCTGGGAGGAGAGAGAGTGCAACGTTTCATTTTAGCATTTTGGCGCTCACGAGCGAGACAAACTGCTTT
Source organism: Phaethon aethereus (assembly GCF_964289735.1). Taxonomy (NCBI): domain Eukaryota; kingdom Metazoa; phylum Chordata; class Aves; order Phaethontiformes; family Phaethontidae; genus Phaethon; species Phaethon aethereus. The sequence goes on along the minus strand of NW_028114141.1, from coordinate 21,712 downwards.
GGCTGTTTGCAAGGCTAGGAAAGAGCAGAGCCCGAGTCTTGCTGTTTATCTGCAATGACTGCCAGGGCAAGTGAGGACCAGCAAGACAATTCCTGCCTAGCACCTTCCTTGGAGGAGAGAGAGTGCAACGTTTCATTTTAGCATTTTGCCGCTCACGAGGGAGACAAACTGCTTTGGCTGTTTGCAAGGCTAGGAAAGAGCAGAGCCCCAGTCTTGCTGTTTATCTGCAATGACTGCCAGGGCAAGTGAGGACCAGCAAGACAATTCCTGCCTAGCACCTTCCTTGGAGGAGAGAGAGTGCAACGTTTCATTTTAGCATTTTGGCGCTCACGAGGGAGACAAAATGCTTTGGCTGTTTGCAAGGCTAGGAAAGAGCAGAGCCCGAGTCTTGCTGTTTATCTGCAATGACTGCCAGGGCAAGTGAGGACCAGCAAGACAATTCCTGCCTAGCGCCTTCCTTGGAGGAGAGAGAGTGCAACGTTTCATTTTAGCATTTTGGCGCTCACGAGGGAGACAAACTGCTTTGGCTGTTTGCAAGGCTAGGAAAGAGCAGAGCCCCAGTCTTGCTGTTTATCTGCAATGACTGCCAGAGCAAGTGAGGACCAGCAAGACAATTCCTGCCTAGCACCTTCCTTGGAGGAGAGAGAGTGCAACGTTTCATTTTAGCATTTTGGCGCTCACGAGCGAGACAAACTGCTTTGGCTGTTTGCAAGGCTAGGAAAGAGCAGAGCCCGAGTCTTGCTGTTTATCTGCAATGACTGCCAGGGCAAGTGAGGACCAGCAAGACAATTCCTGCCTAGCACCTTCCTTGGAGGAGAGAGAGTGCAACGTTTCATTTTAGCATTTTGGCGCTCACGAGGGAGACAAAATGCTTTGGCTGTTTGCAAGGCTAGGAAAGAGCAGAGCCCCAGTCTTGCTGTTTATCTGCAATCACTGCCAGGGCAAGTGAGGACCAGCAAGACAATTCCTGCCTAGCACCTTCCTTGGAGGAGAGAGAGTGCAACGTTTCATTTTAGCATTTTGGCGCTCACGAGCGAGACAAACTGCTTTGGCTGTTTGCAAGGCTAGGAAAGAGCAGAGCCCGAGTCTTGCTGTTTATCTGCAATGACTGCCAGGGCAAGTGAGGACCAGCAAGACAATTCCTGCCTAGCACCTTCCTTGGAGGAGAGAGAGTGCAACGTTTCATTTTAGCATTTTGGCGCTCACGAGGGAGACAAAATGCTTTGGCTGTTTGCAAGGCTAGGAAAGAGCAGAGCCCGAGTCTTGCTGTTTATCTGCAATGACTGCCAGGGCAAGTGAGGACCAGCAAGACAATTCCTGCCTAGCGCCTTCCTTGGAGGAGAGAGAGTGCAACGTTTCATTTTAGCATTTTGGCGCTCACGAGGGAGACAAACTCCTTTGGCTGTTTGCAACGCTAGGAAAGAGCAGAGCCCCAGTCTTGCTTTTTATCTGCAATGACTGCCAGGGCAAGTGAGGACCAGCAAGACAATTCCTGCCTAGCACCTTCCTTGGAGGAGAGAGAGTGCAACGTTTCATTTTGCTTTTTGGAGTGCGAGAGAGAGAAAAAGCAGAGTGCCTGTTTGCAAGGCTAGGAAAGAGCAGAGCCCGAGTCTTGCTGTTTATCTGCAATGACTGCCAGGGCAAGTGAGGACCAGCAAGTCAATTCCTGCCTAGCACCTTCCTTGGAGGAGAGAGAGTGTAACGTTTCATTTTAGCATTTTGGCGCACACAAGGGAGAAAAACTGCTTTGGCTGTTTGCAAGGCTAGGAAAGAGCAGAGCCCCAGTCTTGCTGTTTATCTGCAATGACTGCCAGGGCAAGTGAGGACCAGCAAGACAATTCCTGCCTAGCACCTTCCTTGGAGGAGAGAGAGTGCAACGTTTCATTTTAGCATTTTGTCGCTCACGAGGGAGACAAACTGCTTTGGCTGTTTGCAAGGCTAGGAAAGAGCAGAGCCCCAGTCTTGCTGTTTATCTGCAATGACTGCCAGGGCAAGTGAGGACCAGCAAGACAATTCCTGCCTAGCACCTTCCTTGGAGGAGAGAGAGTGCAACGTTTCATTTTAGCATTTTGGCGCTCACGAGCGAGACAAACTTCTTTGGCTGTTTGCAAGGCTAGGAAAGAGCAGAGCCCGAGTCTTGCTGTTTATCTGCAATGACTGCCAGGGCAAGTGAGGACCAGCAAGACAATTCCTGCCTAGCACCTTCCTTGGAGGAGAGAGAGTGCAACGTTTCATTTTAGCATTTTGGCGCACACAAGGGAGAAAAACTGCTTTGGCTGTTTGCAAGGCTAGGAAAGAGCAGAGCCCCAGTCTTGCTGTTTATCTGCAATGACTGCCAGGGCAAGTGAGGACCAGCAAGACAATTCCTGCGTACCACCTTCCTTGGAGGAGAGAGAGTGCAACGTTTCATTTTAGCATTTAGGCGCTCACGAGGGAGACAAACTGCTTTGGCTGTTTGCAAGGCTAGGAAAGAGCAGAGCCCGAGTCTTGCTGTTTATCTGCAATGACTGCCAGGGCAAGTGAGGACCAGCAAGACAATTCCTGCCTAGCACCTTCCTTGGAGGAGAGAGAGTGCAACGTTTCTTTTTAGCATTTTGGCGCTCACGAGCGAGACAATCTGTTTTGGCTGTTTGCAAGGCTAGGAAAGAGCAGAGCCCGAGTCTTACTGTTTATCTGCAATGACTGCCAGGGCAAGTGAGGACCAGCAAGACAATTCCTGCCTAGCACCTTCCTTGGAGGAGAGAGAGTGCAACGTTTCATTTTAGCATTTTGGCGCTCACGAGGGAGACAAACTGCTTTGGCTGTTTGCAAGGCTAGGAAAGAGCAGAGCCCCAGTCTTGCTGTTTATCTGCAATGACTGCCAGGGCAAGTGAGGACCAGCAAGATAATTCCTGCCTAGCACCTTCCTTGGAGGAGAGAGAGTGCAACGTTTCATTTTAGCATTTTGGCGCTCACGAGCGAGACAAACTGCTTTGGCTGTTTGCAAGGCTAGGAAAGAGCAGAGCCCCAGTCTTGCTGTTTATCTGCAATGACTGCCAGGGCAAGTGAGGACCAGCAAGACAATTCCTGCCTAGCACCTTCCTTGGAGGAGAGAGAGTGCAACGTTTCATTTTAGCATTTTGGCGCTCACGAGCGAGACAAACTGCTTTGGCTGTTTGCAAGGCTAGGAAAGAGCAGAGCCCGAGTCTTGCTGTTTATCTGCAATGACTGCCAGGGCAAGTGAGGACCAGCAAGACAATTCCTGCCTAGCACCTTCCTTGGAGGAGAGAGAGTGCAACGTTTCTTTTTAGCATTTTGGCGCTCACGAGCGAGACAATCTGTTTTGGCTGTTTGCAAGGCTAGGAAAGAGCAGAGCCCGAGTCTTACTGTTTATCTGCAATGACTGCCAGGGCAAGTGAGGACCAGCAAGACAATTCCTGCCTAGCACCTTCCTTGGAGGAGAGAGAGTGCAACGTTTCATTTTAGCATTTTGGCGCACACAAGGGAGACAAACTGCTTGGCTGTTTGCAAGGCTAGGAAAGAGCAGAGCCCGAGTCTTGCTGTTTATCTGCAATGACTGCCAGGGCAAGTGAGGACAAGCAAGACAATTCCTGCCTAGCACCTTCCTTGGAGGAGAGAGAGGGCAACGTTTCATTTTAGCATTTTGGCGCTCACGAGCGAGACAAACTGCTTTGGCTGTTTGCAAGGCTAGGAAAGAGAAGAGCCCCAGTCTTGCTGTTTATCTGCAATGACTGCCAGGGCAAGTGAGGACCAGCAAGACAATTCCTGCCTAGCACCTTCCTTGGAGGAGAGAGAGTGCAACGTTTCTTTTTAGCATTTTGGCGCTCACGAGGGAGACAATCTGTTTTGGCTGTTTGCAAGGCTAGGAAAGAGCAGAGCCCCAGTCTTGCTGTTTATCTGCAATGACTGCCAGGGCAAGTGAGGACCAGCAAGACAATTCCTGCCTAGCACCTTCCTTGGAGGAGAGAGAGTGCAACGTTTCATTTTAGCATTTTGGCGCTCACGAGCGAGACAAACTGCTTTGCCTGTTTGCAAGGCTAGGAAAGAGCAGAGCCCGAGTCTTGCTGTTTATCTGCAATGACTGCCAGGGCAAGTGAGGACCAGCAAGACAATTCCTGCCTAGCACCTTCCTTGGAGGAGAGAGAGTGCAACGTTTCATTTTAGCATTTTGGCGCTCACGAGGGAGACAAACTGCTTTGGCTGTTTGCAAGTCTAGGAAAGAGCAGAGCCCCAGTCTTGCTGTTTATCTGCAATGACTGCCAGGGCAACTGAGGACCAGCAAGACAATTCCTGCCTAGCACCTTCCTTGGAGGAGAGAGAGTGCAACGTTTCATTTTAGCATTTTGGCGCTCACGAGGGAGACAAAGTTCTTTGGCTGTTTGCAAGGCTAGGAAAGAGCAGAGCCCCAGTCTTGCTGTTTATCTGCAAAGACTGCCAGGGCAAGTGAGGACCAGCAAGACAATTCCTGCCTAGCACCTTCCTTGGAGGAGAGAGAGTGCAACGTTTCATTTTAGCATTTTGGCGCTCACGAGGGAGACAAAATGCTTTGGCTGTTTGCAAGGCTAGGAAACAGCAGAGCGCCAGTCTTGCTGTTTATCTGCAATGACTGCCAGGGCAAGTGAGGACCAGCAAGACAATTCCTGCCTAGCACCTTCCTTGGAGGAGAGAGAGTGCAACGTTTCATTTTAGCATTTTGGCGCTCACGAGCGAGACAAACTGCTTTGGCTGTTTGCAAGGCTAGGAAAGAGCAGAGCCCCAGTCTTGCTGTTTATCTGCAATGACTGCCAGGGCAAGTGAGGACCAGCAAGATAATTCCTGCCTAGCACCTTCCTTGGAGGAGAGAGAGTGCAACGTTTCATTTTAGCATTTTGGCGCTCACGAGCGAGACAAACTGCTTTGGCTGTTTGCAAGGCTAGGAAAGAGCAGAGCCCCAGTCTTGCTGTTTATCTGCAATGACTGCCAGGGCAAGTGAGGACCAGCAAGACAATTCCTGCCTAGCACCTTCCTTGGAGGAGAGAGAGTGCAACGTTTCATTTTAGCATTTTGGCGCTCACGAGCGAGACAAACTGCTTTGGCTGTTTGCAAGGCTAGGAAAGAGCAGAGCCCGAGTCTTGCTGTTTATCTGCAATGACTGCCAGGGCAAGTGAGGACCAGCAAGACAATTCCTGCCTAGCACCTTCCTTGGAGGAGAGAGAGTGCAACGTTTCTTTTTAGCATTTTGGCGCTCATGAGCGAGACAATCTGTTTTGGCTGTTTGCAAGGCTAGGAAAGAGCAGAGCCCGAGTCTTACTGTTTATCTGCAATGACTGCCAGGGCAAGTGAGGACCAGCAAGACAATTCCTGCCTAGCACCTTCCTTGGAGGAGAGAGAGTGCAACGTTTCATTTTAGCATTTTGGCGCACACAAGGGAGACAAACTGCTTGGCTGTTTGCAAGGCTAGGAAAGAGCAGAGCCCGAGTCTTGCTGTTTATCTGCAATGACTGCCAGGGCAAGTGAGGACAAGCAAGACAATTCCTGCCTAGCACCTTCCTTGGAGGAGAGAGAGGGCAACGTTTCATTTTAGCATTTTGGCGCTCACGAGCGAGACAAACTGCTTTGGCTGTTTGCAAGGCTAGGAAAGAGAAGAGCCCCAGTCTTGCTGTTTATCTGCAATGACTGCCAGGGCAAGTGAGGACCAGCAAGACAATTCCTGCCTAGCACCTTCCTTGGAGGAGAGAGAGTGCAACGTTTCTTTTTAGCATTTTGGCGCTCACGAGGGAGACAATCTGTTTTGGCTGTTTGCAAGGCTAGGAAAGAGCAGAGCCCCAGTCTTGCTGTTTATCTGCAATGACTGCCAGGGCAAGTGAGGACCAGCAAGACAATTCCTGCCTAGCACCTTCCTTGGAGGAGAGAGAGTGCAACGTTTCATTTTAGCATTTTGGCGCTCACGAGCGAGACAAACTGCTTTGCCTGTTTGCAAGGCTAGGAAAGAGCAGAGCCCGAGTCTTGCTGTTTATCTGCAATGACTGCCAGGGCAAGTGAGGACCAGCAAGACAATTCCTGCCTAGCACCTTCCTTGGAGGAGAGAGAGTGCAACGTTTCATTTTAGCATTTTGGCGCTCACGAGGGAGACAAACTGCTTTGGCTGTTTGCAAGTCTAGGAAAGAGCAGAGCCCCAGTCTTGCTGTTTATCTGCAATGACTGCCAGGGCAACTGAGGACCAGCAAGACAATTCCTGCCTAGCACCTTCCTTGGAGGAGAGAGAGGGCAACGTTTCATTTTAGCATTTTGGCGCTCACGAGCGAGACAAACTGCTTTGGCTGTTTGCAAGGCTAGGAAAGAGAAGAGCCCCAGTCTTGCTGTTTATCTGCAATGACTGCCAGGGCAAGTGAGGACCAGCAAGACAATTCCTGCCTAGCACCTTCCTTGGAGGAGAGAGAGTGCAACGTTTCTTTTTAGCATTTTGGCGCTCACGAGGGAGACAATCTGTTTTGGCTGTTTGCAAGGCTAGGAAAGAGCAGAGCCCCAGTCTTGCTGTTTATCTGCAATGACTGCCAGGGCAAGTGAGGACCAGCAAGACAATTCCTGCCTAGCACCTTCCTTGGAGGAGAGAGAGTGCAACGTTTCATTTTAGCATTTTGGCGCTCACGAGCGAGACAAACTGCTTTGCCTGTTTGCAAGGCTAGGAAAGAGCAGAGCCCGAGTCTTGCTGTTTATCTGCAATGACTGCCAGGGCAAGTGAGGACCAGCAAGACAATTCCTGCCTAGCACCTTCCTTGGAGGAGAGAGAGTGCAACGTTTCATTTTAGCATTTTGGCGCTCACGAGGGAGACAAACTGCTTTGGCTGTTTGCAAGTCTAGGAAAGAGCAGAGCCCCAGTCTTGCTGTTTATCTGCAATGACTGCCAGGGCAACTGAGGACCAGCAAGACAATTCCTGCCTAGCACCTTCCTTGGAGGAGAGAGAGTGCAACGTTTCATTTTAGCATTTTGGCGCTCACGAGGGAGACAAAGTTCTTTGGCTGTTTGCAAGGCTAGGAAAGAGCAGAGCCCCAGTCTTGCTGTTTATCTGCAAAGACTGCCAGGGCAAGTGAGGACCAGCAAGACAATTCCTGCCTAGCACCTTCCTTGGAGGAGAGAGAGTGCAACGTTTCATTTTAGCATTTTGGCGCTCACGAGGGAGACAAAATGCTTTGGCTGTTTGCAAGGCTAGGAAACAGCAGAGCGCCAGTCTTGCTGTTTATCTGCAATGACTGCCAGGGCAAGTGAGGACCAGCAAGACAATTCCTGCCTAGCACCTTCCTTGGAGGAGAGAGAGTGCAACGTTTCATTTTAGCATTTTGGCGCTCACGAGCGAGACAAACTGCTTTGGCTGTTTGCAAGGCTAGGAAAGAGCAGAGCCCGAGTCTTGCTGTTTATCTGCAATGACTGCCAGGGCAAGTGAGGACCAGCAAGACAATTCCTGCCTAGCACCTTCCTTGGAGGAGAGAGAGTGCAACGTTTCTTTTTAGCATTTTGGCGCTCACGAGCGAGACAATCTGTTTTGGCTGTTTGCAAGGCTAGGAAAGAGCAGAGCCCGAGTCTTACTGTTTATCTGCAATGACTGCCAGGGCAAGTGAGGACCAGCAAGACAATTCCTGCCTAGCACCTTCCTTGGAGGAGAGAGAGTGCAACGTTTCATTTTAGCATTTTGGCGCTCACGAGGGAGACAAACTGCTTTGGCTGTTTGCAAGGCTAGGAAAGAGCAGAGCCCCAGTCTTGCTGTTTATCTGCAATGACTGCCAGGGCAAGTGAGGACCAGCAAGACAATTCCTGCCTAGCACCTTCCTTGGAGGAGAGAGAGTGCAACGTTTCATTTTAGCATTTTGGCGCACACAAGGGAGACAAACTGCTTGGCTGTTTGCAAGGCTAGGAAAGAGCAGAGCCCGAATCTTGCTGTTTATCTGCAATGACTGCCAGGGCAAGTGAGGACAAGCAAGACAATTCCTGCCTAGCACCTTCCTTGGAGGAGAGAGAGGGCAACGTTTCATTTTAGCATTTTGGCGCTCACGAGCGAGACAAACTGCTTTGGCTGTTTGCAAGGCTAGGAAAGAGCAGAGCCCCAGTCTTGCTGTTTATCTGCAATGACTGCCAGGGCAAGTGAGGACCAGCAAGACAATTCCTGCCTAGCACCTTCCTTGGAGGAGAGAGAGTGCAACGTTTCTTTTTAGCATTTTGGCGCTCACGAGGGAGACAATCTGTTTTGGCTGTTTGCAAGGCTAGGAAAGAGCAGAGCCCCAGTCTTGCTGTTTATCTGCAATGACTGCCAGGGCAAGTGAGGACCAGCAAGACAATTCCTGCCTAGCACCTTCCTTGGAGGAGAGAGAGTGCAACGTTTCATTTTAGCATTTTGGCGCTCACGAGCGAGACAAACTGCTTTGGCTGTTTGCAAGGCTAGGAAAGAGCAGAGCCCGAGTCTTGCTGTTTATCTGCAATGACTGCCAGGGCAAGTGAGGACCAGCAAGACAATTCCTGCCTAGCACCTTCCTTGGAGGAGAGAGAGTGCAACGTTTCATTTTAGCATTTTGGCGCTCACGAGGGAGACAAACTGCTTTGGCTGTTTGCAAGGCTAGGAAAGAGCAGAGCCCCAGTCTTGCTGTTTATCTGCAATGACTGCCAGGGCAAGTGAGGACGAGCAAGACAATTCCTGCTTAGCACCTTCCTTGGAGGAGAGAGAGTGCAACGTTTCATTTCAGCATTTTGGCGCTCACGAGGGAGACAAAGTTCTTTGGCTGTTTGCAAGTCTAGGAAAGAGCAGAGCCCCAGTCTTGCTGTTTATCTGCAATGACTGCCAGGGCAACTGAGGACCAGCAAGACAATTCCTGCCTAGCACCTTCCTTGGAGGAGAGAGAGTGCAACGTTTCATTTTAGCATTTTGGCGCTCACGAGCGAGACAAAATTCATGGCTGTTTGCAAGGCTAAGAAAGAGCAGAGCCCCAGTCTTGCTGTTTATCTGCAATGACTGCCAGGGCAAGTGAGGACCAGCAAGACAATTCCTGCCTAGCACCTTCCTTGGAGGAGAGAGAGTGCAACGTTTCATTTTAGCATTTTGGCGCTCACGAGGGAGACAAAATGCTTTGGCTGTTTGCAAGGCTAGGAAAGAGCAGAGCCCGAGTCTTGCTGTTTATCTGCAATGACTGACAGGGCAAGTGAGGACCAGCAAGACAATTCCTGCCTAGCGCCTTCCTTGGAGGAGAGAGAGTGCAACGTTTCATTTTAGCATTTTGGCGCTCACGAGGGAGACAAACTGCTTTGGCTGTTTGCAAGGCTAGGAAAGAGCAGAGCCCCAGTCTTGCTGTTTATCTGCAATGACTGCCAGGGCAAGTGAGGACCAGCAAGACAATTCCTGCCTAGCACCTTCCTTGGAGGAGAGAGAGTGCAACGTTTCATTTCAGCATTTTGGCGCTCACGAGGGAGACAAAGTTCTTTGGCTGTTTGCAAGTCTAGGAAAGAGCAGAGCCCCAGTCTTGCTGTTTATCTGCAATGACTGCCAGGGCAAGTGAGGACCAGCAAGACAATTCCTGCCTAGCACCTTCCTTGGAGGAGAGAGAGTGCAACGTTTCATTTTAGCATTTAGGCGCTCACGAGGGAGACAAACTGCTTTGGCTGTTTGCAAGGCTAGGAAAGAGCAGAGCCCCAGTCTTGCTGTTTATCTGCAATGACTGCCAGGGCAAGTGAGGACCAGCAAGACAATTCCTGCCTAGCACCTTCCTTGGAGGAGAGAGAGTGCAACGTTTCTTTTTAGCATTTTGGCGCTCACGAGGGAGACAATCTGTTTTGGCTGTTTGCAAGGCTAGGAAAGAGCAGAGCCCCAGTCTTGCTGTTTATCTGCAATGACTGCCAGAGCAAGTGAGGACCAGCAAGACAATTCCTGCCTAGCACCTTCCTTGGAGGAGAGAGAGTGCAACGTTTCATTTTAGCATTTTGGCGCTCACGAGGGAGACAAAATGCTTTGGCTGTTTGCAAGGCTAGGAAAGAGCAGAGCCCGAGTCTTGCTGTTTATCTGCAATGACTGACAGGGCAAGTGAGGACCAGCAAGACAATTCCTGCCTAGCGCCTTCCTTGGAGGAGAGAGAGTGCAACGTTTCATTTTAGCATTTTGGCGCTCACGAGGGAGACAAACTGCTTTGGCTGTTTGCAAGGCTAGGAAAGAGCAGAGCCCCAGTCTTGCTGTTTATCTGCAATGACTGCCAGGGCAAGTGAGGACCAGCAAGACAATTCCTGCCTAGCACCTTCCTTGGAGGAGAGAGAGTGCAACGTTTCATTTCAGCATTTTGGCGCTCACGAGGGAGACAAAGTTCTTTGGCTGTTTGCAAGTCTAGGAAAGAGCAGAGCCCCAGTCTTGCTGTTTATCTGCAATGACTGCCAGGGCAAGTGAGGACCAGCAAGACAATTCCTGCCTAGCACCTTCCTTGGAGGAGAGAGAGTGCAACGTTTCATTTTAGCATTTTGGCGCTCACGAGGGAGACAAAGTTCTTTGGCTGTTTGCAAGGCTAGGAAAGAGCAGAGCCCCAGTCTTGCTGTTTATCTGCAATGACTGCCAGGGCAAGTGAGGACCAGCAAGACAATTCCTGCCTAGCACCTTCCTTGGAGGAGAGAGAGTGCAACGTTTCATTTTAGCATTTTGGCGCTCACGAGGGAGACAAAATGCTTTGGCTGTTTGCAAGGCTAGGAAAGAGCAGAGCCCGAGTCTTGCTGTTTATCTGCAATGACTGCCAGGGCAAGTGAGGACCAGCAAGACAATTCCTGCCTAGCGCCTTCCTTGGAGGAGAGAGAGTGCAACGTTTCATTTTAGCATTTTGGCGCTCACGAGGGAGACAAACTGCTTTGGCTGTTTACAAGGCTAGGAAAGAGCAGAGCCCCAGTCTTGCTGTTTATCTGCAATGACTGCCAGGGCAAGTGAGGACCAGCAAGACAATTCCTGCCTAGCACCTTCCTTGGAAGAGATAGAGTGCAACGTTTCATTTTGCTTTTTGGAGTGCGAGAGAGAGGAAAAGCAGAGTGCCTGTTTGCAAGGCTAGGAAAGAGCAGAGCCCGAGTCTTGCTGTTTATCTGCAATGACTGCCAGGGCAAGTGAGGACCAGCAAGACAATTCCTGCCTAGCACCTTCCTGGGAGGAGAGAGAGTGCAACGTTTCATTTTAGCATTTTGGCGCTCACGAGCGAGACAAACTGCTTTGGCTGTTTGCAAGGCTAGGAAAGAGCAGAGCCCGAGTCTTGCTGTTTATCTGCAATGACTGCCAGGGCAAGTGAGGACAAGCAAGACAATTCCTGCCTAGCACCTTCCTTGGAGGAGAGAGAGTGCAACGTTTCATTTTAGCATTTTGGCGCTCACGAGCGAGACAAACTTCTTTGGCTGTTTGCAAGGCTAGGAAAGAGCAGAGCCCGAGTCTTGCTGTTTATCTGCAATGACTGCCAGGGCAAGTGAGGACCAGCAAGACAATTCCTGCCTAGCGCCTTCCTTGGAGGAGAGAGAGTGCAACGTTACATTTTAGCATTTTGGCGCTCACGAGCGAGACAAACTGTTCTGGCTGTTTGCAAGGCGAGGAAAGAGCAGAGCCCGAGTCTTGCTGTTTATCTGCAATGACTGCCAGGGCAAGTGGGGACCAGCAAGACAATTCCTGCCTAGCACCTTCCTTGGAGGAGAGAGAGTGCAACGTTTCATTTTAGCATTTTGGCGCTCACGAGGGAGACAAACTGCTTTGGCTGTTTGCAACGCTAGGAAAGAGCAGAGCCCCAGTCTTGCTGTTTATCTGCAATGACTGCCAGGGCAAGTGAGGACCAGCAAGACAATTCCTGCCTAGCACCTTCCTTGGAGGAGATAGAGTGCAACGTTTCATTTTGCTTTTTGGAGTGCGAGAGAGAGAAAAAGCAGAGTGCCTGATTGCAAGGCTAGGAAAGAGCAGAGCCCGAGTCTTACTGTTTATCTGCAATGACTGCCAGGGGAAGTGAGGACCAGCAAGACAATTCCTGCCTAGCACCTTCCTTGGAGGAGAGAGAGTGCAACGTTTCATTTTAGCATTTTGGCGCACACAAGGGAGACAAACTTCTTTGGCTGTTTGCAAGGCTAGGAAAGAGCAGAGCCCCAGTCTTGCTGTTTATCTGCAATGACTGCCAGAGCAAGTGAGGACCAGCAAGACAATTCCTGCCTAGCACCTTCCTTGGAGGAGAGAGAGTGCAACGTTTCATTTTAGCATTTTGGCGCTCACGAGCGAGACAAACTGCTTTGGCTGTTTGCAAGGCTAGGAAAGAGCAGAGCCCGAGTCTTGCTGTTTATCTGCAATGACTGCCAGGGCAAGTGAGGACCAGCAAGACAATTCCTGCCTAGCACCTTCCTTGGAGGAGAGAGAGTGCAACGTTTCATTTTAGCATTTTGGCGCTCACGAGGGAGACAAAATGCTTTGGCTGTTTGCAAGGCTAGGAAAGAGCAGAGCCCCAGTCTTGCTGTTTATCTGCAATGACTGCCAGGGCAAGTGAGGACCAGCAAGACAATTCCTGCCTAGCACCTTCCTTGGAGGAGAGAGAGTGCAACGTTTCATTTTAGCATTTTGACGCTCACAAGGGAGACGAAGTGTATTGGCTGTTTGCAAGGCTAGGAAAGAGCAGAGCCCGAGTCTTGCTGTTTATCTGCAATGTCTGCCAGGGCAAGTGAGGACGAGCAAGACAATTCCTGCCTAGCACCTTCCTTGGAGGAGAGAGAGTGCAACGTTTCATTTTAGCATTTTGGCGCTCACGAGCGAGACAAACTGCTATGGCTGTTTGCAAGGCGAGGAAAGAGCAGAGCCCGAGTCTTGCTGTTTATCTGCAATGACTGCCAGGGCAAGTGAGGACCAGCAAGACAATTCCTGCCTAGCACCTTCCTTGGAGGAGAGAGAGTGCAACGTTTCATTTTAGCATTTTGGCGCTCACGAGGGAGACAAACTGCTTCGGCTGTTTGCAAGGCTAGGAAAGAGCAGAGCGCAAGTCTTGCTGTTTATCTGCAATGACTGCCAGAGCAAGTGAGTACCAGCAAGACAATTCCTGCCTAGCACCTTCCTTGGAGGAGAGAGAGTGCAACGTTTCATTTTAGCATTTTGGCGCTCACGAGCGAGACAAACTGCTTTGGCTGTTTGCAAGGCTAGGAAACAGCAGAGCGCCAGTCTTGCTGTTTATCTGCAATGACTGCCAGGGCAAGTGAGGACCAGCAAGACAATTCCTGCCTAGCACCTTCCTTGGAGGAGAGAGAGTGCAACGTTTCATTTTAGCATTTTGGCGCTCACGAGCGAGACAAAGTGCTTTGGCTGTTTGCAAGGCTAGGAAAGAGCAGAGCCCCAGTCTTGCTCTTTATCTGCAATGACTGCCAGGGCAAGTGAGGACCAGCAAGACAATTCCTGCCTAGCACCTTCGTTGGAGGAGAGAGAGTGCAACGTTTCATTTTAGCATTTTGGCGCTCACGAGCGAGACAAACTGCTTTGGCTGTTTGCAAGGCTAGGAAAGAGCAGAGCCCGAGTCTTGCTGTTTATCTGCAATGACTGCCAGGGCAAGTGAGGACCAGCAAGACAATTCCTGCCTAGCACCTTCCTTGGAGGAGAGAGAGTGCAACGTTTCTTTTTAGCATTTTGGCGCTCACGAGCGAGACAATCTGTTTTGGCTGTTTGCAAGGCTAGGAAAGAGCAGAGCCCGAGTCTTACTGTTTATCTGCAATGACTGCCAGGGCAAGTGAGGACCAGCAAGACAATTCCTGCCTAGCACCTTCCTTGGAGGAGAGAGAGTGCAACGTTTCATTTTAGCATTTTGGCGCTCACGAGGGAGACAAACTGCTTTGGCTGTTTGCAAGGCTAGGAAAGAGCAGAGCCCCAGTCTTGCTGTTTATCTGCAATGACTGCCAGGGCAAGTGAGGACCAGCAAGACAATTCCTGCCTAGCACCTTCCTTGGAGGAGAGAGAGTGCAACGTTTCATTTTAGCATTTTGGCGCTCACGAGCGAGACAAACTGCTTTGGCTGTTTGCAAGGCTAGGAAAGAGCAGAGCCCCAGTCTTGCTGTTTATCTGCAATGACTGCCAGGGCAAGTGAGGACCAGCAAGACAATTCCTGCCTAGCACCTTCCTTGGAGGAGAGAGAGTGCAACGTTTCATTTTAGCATTTTGGCGCTCACGAGCGAGACAAACTGCTTTGGCTGTTTGCAAGGCTAGGAAAGAGCAGAGCCCGAGTCTTGCTGTTTATCTGCAATGACTGCCAGGGCAAGTGAGGACCAGGAAGACAATTCCTGCCTAGCACCTTCCTTGGAGGAGAGAGAGTGCAACGTTTCTTTTTAGCATTTTGGCGCTCACGAGCGAGACAATCTGTTTTGGCTGTTTGCAAGGCTAGGAAAGAGCAGAGCCCGAGTCTTACTGTTTATCTGCAATGACTGCCAGGGCAAGTGAGGACCAGCAAGACAATTCCTGCCTAGCACCTTCCTTGGAGGAGAGAGAGTGCAACGTTTCATTTTAGCATTTTGGCGCTCACGAGGGAGACAAACTGCTTGGCTGTTTGCAAGGCTAGGAAAGAGCAGAGCCCCAGTCTTGCTGTTTATCTGCAATGACTGCCAGGGCAAGTGAGGACAAGCAAGACAATTCCTGCCTAGCACCTTCCTTGGAGGAGAGAGAGGGCAACGTTTCATTTTAGCATTTTGGCGCTCACGAGCGAGACAAACTGCTTTGGCTGTTTGCAAGGCTAGGAAAGAGAAGAGCCCCAGTCTTGCTGTTTATCTGCAATGACTGCCAGGGCAAGTGAGGACCAGCAAGACAATTCCTGCCTAGCACCTTCCTTGGAGGAGAGAGAGTGCAACGTTTCTTTTTAGCATTTTGGCGCTCACGAGGGAGACAATCTGTTTTGGCTGTTTGCAAGGCTACGAAAGAGCAGAGCCCCAGTCTTGCTGTTTATCTGCAATGACTGCCAGGGCAAGTGAGGACCAGCAAGACAATTCCTGCCTAGCACCTTCCTTGGAGGAGAGAGAGTGCAACGTTTCATTTTAGCATTTTGGCGCTCACGAGCGAGACAAACTGCTTTGGCTGTTTGCAAGGCTAGGAAAGAGCAGAGCCCGAGTCTTGCTGTTTATCTGCAATGACTGCCAGGGCAAGTGAGGACCAGCAAGACAATTCCTGCCTAGCACCTTCCTTGGAGGAGAGAGAGTGCAACGTTTCATTTTAGCATTTTGGCGCTCACGAGGGAGACAAACTGCTTTGGCTGTTTGCAAGGCTAGGAAAGAGCAGAGCCCCAGTCTTGCTGTTTATCTGCAATGACTGCCAGGGCAAGTGAGGACGAGCAAGACAATTCCTGCTTAGCACCTTCCTTGGAGGAGAGAGAGTGCAACGTTTCATTTCAGCATTTTGGCGCTCACGAGGGAGACAAAGTTCTTTGGCTGTTTGCAAGTCTAGGAAAGAGCAGAGCCCCAGTCTTGCTGTTTATCTGCAATGACTGCCAGGGCAACTGAGGACCAGCAAGACAATTCCTGCCTAGCACCTTCCTTGGAGGAGAGAGAGTGCAACGTTTCATTTTAGCATTTTGGCGCTCACGAGCGAGACAAAATTCATGGCTGTTTGCAAGGCTAGGAAAGAGCAGAGCCCCAGTCTTGCTGTTTATCTGCAATGACTGCCAGGGCAAGTGAGGACCAGCAAGACAATTCCTGCCTAGCACCTTCCTTGGAGGAGAGAGAGTGCAACTTTTCATTTTAGCATTTTGGCGCTCACGAGGGAGACAAAATGCTTTGGCTGTTTGCAAGGCTAGGAAAGAGCAGAGCCCGAGTCTTGCTGTTTATCTGCAATGACTGCCAGGGCAAGTGAGGACCAGCAAGACAATTCCTGCCTAGCGCCTTCCTTGGAGGAGAGAGAGTGCAACGTTTCTTTTTAGCATTTTGGCGCTCACGAGCGAGACAATCTGTTTTGGCTGTTTGCATGGCTAGGAAAGAGCAGAGCCCGAGTCTTACTGTTTATCTGCAATGACTGCCAGGGCAAGTGAGGACCAGCAAGACAATTCCTGCCTAGCACCTTCCTTGGAGGAGAGAGAGTGCAACGTTTCTTTTTAGCATTTTGGCGCTCACGAGGGAGACAATCTGTTTTGGCTGTTTGCAAGGCTAGGAAAGAGCAGAGCCCCAGTCTTGCTGTTTATCTGCAATGACTGCCAGGGCAAGTGAGGACCAGCAAGACAATTCCTGCCTAGCACCTTCCTTGGAGGAGAGAGAGTGCAACGTTTCATTTTAGCATTTTGGCGCTCACGAGGGAGACAAACTGCTTTGGCTGTTTGCAAGGCTAGGAAAGAGCAGAGCCCCAGTCTTGCTGTTTATCTGCAATGACTGCCAGGGCAAGTGAGGACGAGCAAGACAATTCCTGCTTAGCACCTTCCTTGGAGGAGAGAGAGTGCAACGTTTCATTTCAGCATTTTGGCGCTCACGAGGGAGACAAAGTTCTTTGGCTGTTTGCAAGTCTAGGAAAGAGCAGAGCCCCAGTCTTGCTGTTTATCTGCAATGACTGCCAGGGCAACTGAGGACCAGCAAGACAATTCCTGCCTAGCACCTTCCTTGGAGGAGAGAGAGTGCAACGTTTCATTTTAGCATTTTGGCGCTCACGAGCGAGACAAAATTCATGGCTGTTTGCAAGGCTAAGAAAGAGCAGAGCCCCAGTCTTGCTGTTTATCTGCAATGACTGCCAGGGCAAGTGAGGACCAGCAAGACAATTCCTGCCTAGCACCTTCCTTGGAGGAGAGAGAGTGCAACGTTTCATTTTAGCATTTTGGCGCTCACGAGGGAGACAAAATGCTTTGGCTGTTTGCAAGGCTAGGAAAGAGCAGAGCCCGAGTCTTGCTGTTTATCTGCAATGACTGCCAGGGCAAGTGAGGACCAGCAAGACAATTCCTGCCTAGCGCCTTCCTTGGAGGAGAGAGAGTGCAACGTTTCATTTTAGCATTTTGGCGCTCACGAGGGAGACAAACTGCTTTGGCTGTTTGCAAGGCTAGGAAAGAGCAGAGCCCCAGTCTTGCTGTTTATCTGCAATGACTGCCAGGGCAAGTGAGGACCAGCAAGACAATTCCTGCCTAGCACCTTCCTTGGAGGAGAGAGAGTGCAACGTTTCATTTCAGCATTTTGGCGCTCACGAGGGAGACAAAGTTCTTTGGCTGTTTGCAAGGCTAGGAAAGAGCAGAGCCCCAGTCTTGCTGTTTATCTGCAATGACTGCCAGGGCAAGTGAGGACCAGCAAGACAATTCCTGCCTAGCACCTTCCTTGGAGGAGAGAGAGTGCAACGTTTCATTTTAGCATTTTGACGCTCACAAGGGAGACGAAGTGTATTGGCTGTTTGCAAGGCTAGGAAAGAGCAGAGCCCGAGTCTTGCTGTTTATCTGCAATGTCTGCCAGGGCAAGTGAGGACGAGCAAGACAATTCCTGCCTAGCACCTTCCTTGGAGGAGAGAGAGTGCAACGTTTCATTTTAGCATTTTGGCGCTCACGAGCGAGACAAACTGCTTTGGCTGTTTGCAAGGCGAGGAAAGAGCAGAGCCCGAGTCTTGCTGTTTATCTGCAATGACTGCCAGGGCAAGTGAGGACCAGCAAGACAATTCCTGCCTAGCACCTTCCTTGGAGTAGAGAGAGTGCAACGTTTCATTTTAGCATTTTGGCGCTCACGAGGGAGACAAACTGCTTCGGCTGTTTGCAAGGCTAGGAAAGAGCAGAGCGCAAGTCTTGCTGTTTATCTGCAATGACTGCCAGAGCAAGTGAGGACCAGCAAGACAATTCCTGCCTAGCACCTTCCTTGGAGGAGAGAGAGTGCAACGTTTCATTTTAGCATTTTGGCGCTCACGAGCGAGACAAACTGCTTTGGCTGTTTGCAAGGCTAGGAAACAGCAGAGCGCCAGTCTTGCTGTTTATCTGCAATGACTGCCAGGGCAAGTGAGGACCAGCAAGACAATTCCTGCCTAGCACCTTCCTTGGAGGAGAGAGAGTGCAACGTTTCATTTTAGCATTTTGGCGCTCACGAGCGAGACAAACTGCTTTGGCTGTTTGCAAGGCTAGGAAAGAGCAGAGCCCCAGTCTTGCTGTTTATCTGCAATGACTGCCAGGGCAAGTGAGGACCAGCAAGACAATTCCTGCCTAGCACCTTCGTTGGAGGAGAGAGAGTGCAACGTTTCATTTTAGCATTTTGGCGCTCACGAGCGAGACAAACTGCTTTGGCTGTTTGCAAGGCTAGGAAAGAGCAGAGCCCGAGTCTTGCTGTTTATCTGCAATGACTGCCAGGGCAAGTGAGGACCAGCAAGACAATTCCTGCCTAGCACCTTCCTTGGAGGAGAGAGAGTGCAACGTTTCTTTTTAGCATTTTGGCGCTCACGAGCGAGACAATCTGTTTTGGCTGTTTGCAAGGCTAGGAAAGAGCAGAGCCCGAGTCTTACTGTTTATCTGCAATGACTGCCAGGGCAAGTGAGGACCAGCAAGACAATTCCTGCCTAGCACCTTCCTTGGAGGAGAGAGAGAGCAACGTTTCATTTTAGCATTTTGGCGCTCACGAGGGAGACAAACTGCTTTGGCTGTTTGCAAGGCTAGGAAAGAGCAGAGCCCCAGTCTTGCGGTTTATCTGCAATGACTGCCAGGGCAAGTGAGGACCAGCAAGACAATTCCTGCCTAGCACCTTCCTTGGAGGAGAGAGAGTGCAACGTTTCATTTTAGCATTTTGGCGCTCACGAGCGAGACAAACTGCTTTGGCTGTTTGCAAGGCTAGGAAAGAGCAGAGCCCCAGTCTTGCTGTTTATCTGCAATGACTGCCAGGGCAAGTGAGGACCAGCAAGACAATTCCTGCCTAGCACCTTCCTTGGAGGAGAGAGAGTGCAACGTTTCATTTTAGCATTTTGGCGCTCACGAGCGAGACAAACTGCTTTGGCTGTTTGCAAGGCTAGGAAAGAGCAGAGCCCGAGTCTTGCTGTTTATCTGCAATGACTGCCAGGGCAAGTGAGGACCAGGAAGACAATTCCTGCCTAGCACCTTCCTTGGAGGAGAGAGAGTGCAACGTTTCTTTTTAGCATTTTGGCGCTCACGAGCGAGACAATCTGTTTTGGCTGTTTGCAAGGCTAGGAAAGAGCAGAGCCCGAGTCTTACTGTTTATCTGCAATGACTGCCAGGGCAAGTGAGGACCAGCAAGACAATTCCTGCCTAGCACCTTCCTTGGAGGAGAGAGAGTGCAACGTTTCATTTTAGCATTTTGGCGCACACAAGGGAGACAAACTGCTTGGCTGTTTGCAAGGCTAGGAAAGAGCAGAGCCCGAGTCTTGCTGTTTATCTGCAATGACTGCCAGGGCAAGTGAGGACAAGCAAGACAATTCCTGCCTAGCACCTTCCTTGGAGGAGAGAGAGGGCAACGTTTCATTTTAGCATTTTGGCGCTCACGAGCGAGACAAACAGCTTTGGCTGTTTGCAAGGCTAGGAAAGAGAAGAGCCCCAGTCTTGCTGTTTATCTGCAATGACTGCCAGGGCAAGTGATGACCAGCAAGACAATTCCTGCCTAGCACCTTCCTTGGAGGAGAGAGAGGGCAACGTTTCATTTTAGCATTTTGGCGCTCACGAGCGAGACAAACAGCTTTGGCTGTTTGCAAGGCTAGGAAAGAGAAGAGCCCCAGTCTTGCTGTTTATCTGCAATGACTGCCAGGGCAAGTGATGACCAGCAAGACAATTCCTGCCTAGCACCTTCCTGGGAGGAGAGAGAGTGCAACGTTTCTTTTTAGCATTTTGGCGCTCACGAGGGAGACAATCTGTTTTGGCTGTTTGCAAGGCTACGAAAGAGCAGAGCCCCAGTCTTGCTGTTTATCTGCAATGACTGCCAGGGCAAGTGAGGACCAGCAAGACAATTCCTGCCTAGCACCTTCCTTGGAGGAGAGAGAGTGCAACGTTTCATTTTAGCATTTTGGCGCTCACGAGCGAGACAAACTGCTTTGGCTGTTTGCAAGGCTAGGAAAGAGCAGAGCCCGAGTCTTGCTGTTTATCTGCAATGACTGCCAGGGCAAGTGAGGACCAGCAAGACAATTCCTGCCTAGCACCTTCCTTGGAGGAGAGAGAGTGCAACGTTTCATTTTAGCATTTTGGCGCTCACGAGGGAGACAAAGTTCTTTGGCTGTTTGCAAGGCTAGGAAAGAGCAGAGCCCCAGTCTTGCTGTTTATCTGCAATGACTGCCAGGGCAAGTGAGGACCAGCAAGACAATTCCTGCCTAGCACCTTCCTTGGAGGAGAGAGAGTGCAACGTTTCATTTTAGCATTTTGGCGCTCACGAGGGAGACAAAATGCTTTGGCTGTTTGCAAGGCTAGGAAAGAGCAGAGCCCGAGTCTTGCTGTTTATCTGCAATGACTGCCAGGGCAAGTGAGGACCAGCAAGACAATTCCTGCCTAGCGCCTTCCTTGGAGGAGAGAGAGTGCAACGTTTCATTTTAGCATTTTGGCGCTCACGAGGGAGACAAACTGCTTTGGCTGTTTACAAGGCTAGGAAAGAGCAGAGCCCCAGTCTTGCTGTTTATCTGCAATGACTGCCAGGGCAAGTGAGGACCAGCAAGACAATTCCTGCCTAGCACCTTCCTTGGAAGAGATAGAGTGCAACGTTTCATTTTGCTTTTTGGAGTGCGAGAGAGAGGAAAAGCAGAGTGCCTGTTTGCAAGGCTAGGAAAGAGCAGAGCCCGAGTCTTGCTGTTTATCTGCAATGACTGCCAGGGCAAGTGAGGACCAGCAAGACAATTCCTGCCTAGCACCTTCCTGGGAGGAGAGAGAGTGCAACGTTTCATTTTAGCATTTTGGCGCTCACGAGGGAGACAAACTGCTTTGGCTGTTTGCAAGGCTAGGAACGAGCAGAGCCCCAGTCTTGCTGTTTATCTGCAATGACTGCCAGGGCAAGTGAGGACCAGCAAGACAATTCCTGCCTAGCACCTTCCTTGGAGGAGAGAGAGTGCAACGTTTCATTTTAGCATTTTGGCGCTCACGAGGGAGACAAACTGCTTTGGCTGTTTGCAAGGCTAGGAAAGAGCAGAGCCCCAGTCTTGCTGTTTATCTGCAATCACTGCCAGGGCAAGTGAGGACCAGCAAGACAATTCCTGCCTAGCACCTTCCTTGGAGGAGAGTGCAACGTTTCATTTTAGCATTTTGGCGCTCACGAGCGAGACAAACTGCTTTGGCTGTTTGCAAGGCTAGGAAAGAGCAGAGCCCGAGTCTTGCTGTTTATCTGCAATGACTGCCAGGGCAAGTGAGGACCAGCAAGACAATTCCTGCCTAGCACCTTCCTTGGAGGAGAGAGAGTGCAACGTTTCATTTTAGCATTTTGGCGCTCACGAGGGAGACAAAATGCTTTGGCTGTTTGCAAGGCTAGGAAAGAGCAGAGCCCGAGTCTTGCTGTTATCTGCAATGACTGCCAGGGCAAGTGAGGACCAGCAAGACAATTCCTGCCTAGCGCCTTCCTTGGAGGAGAGAGAGTGCAACGTTTCATTTTAGCATTTTGGCGCTCACGAGGGAGACAAACTGCTTTGGCTGTTTGCAACGCTAGGAAAGAGCAGAGCCCCAGTCTTGCTGTTTATCTGCAATGACTGCCAGGGCAAGTGAGGACCAGCAAGACAATTCCTGCCTAGCACCTTCCTTGGAGGAGAGAGAGTGCAACGTTTCATTTTGCTTTTTGGAGTGCGAGAGAGAGAAAAAGCAGAGTGCCTGTTTGCAAGGCTAGGAAAGAGCAGAG